>NW_027417317.1:0-60404 GCF_009905375.1 Apium graveolens | reverse complement strand
ACTCGTTTGATTTTTTTATCACTATATACGATCTTCATTGAATTTTTGGGTCAATTTTGGTGTATCATAAATTCGAGTTCACCAGATCTTGTTGGATGTTCGCCGGAATTGGGAGCATTACTGGTCGAAAACTGGGTTGCCCAGATTCCGATAGGGTGTCCTTTCTTTTTCCGGCGAAGTTCTTCACCATGAAACTGTTTAATCTTCGAAACTCAATTTTCAACTTTAAAAATCGTTTTTCACCTAAAAACTGCGTAACTTAAAAATTTAAAGGAAGGACTGCAATGAGAGAAATTCAAAAGTTAGATTAGATATAAATTTTATTTATACTTCAGGGACTTAGACAAAAAAATATATATAATTCAGGGATGATGAAATTAATTTCCCTTAGTTATTCCACCACAACAAACAGAGTACGTTTTCTGATATAAGTTTACCATTTTTTTCATGATATTTCGAGTATAGCCTGATTTTCAAATATTTGCTTAATCTTTGCCTATTTATATGATGCCTTTAAGATATTCATCAATTTTAACTTGTACAGATCGGTAATTTATAGCTAAACTTAATTTTAGAAATCAAATATTTATGTTCATATATTCACATGATGGTTACTTGATTTATTCGTAGTTTGATTGGATCGAACAAAACCAAGCATCATATTTTGAATTTTTATACAAATAAAAGTTGTACTTTTAAAATATGACATATAATAAATATTAAATTTCATTATATTTTTTGTTTGGATTGAGGTTTGGCAAAAAACAAATTTACTTATTTGCATTTCATTACATTTTCGGGTATTTAACTGAATTTGGTTATAAGCTTTAACTTAAATCAAACTCGATAATTTGAATTTAATTTTGTATTATATATAGGATTTCTTATGTAAACAATGAGACACTCTATGAAAAAATAAGGTAACACTTCGAGCTATGTATGTTTCTTTGAAAATTTTGAATTCATCCATAATTATTTACACGTCAAGATTCGGAACTTTGACCTCTTTTAGAGGTCTCTAATTTCCCTTGAAAATTTTGTATTTATCCATATATTTTTTATTTATATAGTTGAAGTCACGCATACGTTATTAGTCGAAAACTTAATCTCTTTTAGAGATATGTAATTTCCTTTAAAAATTTTGAATTTCCATATAATACTTTTCTCCTTTTTATATATTTAAAATCATGCACACTAGAAGTAAAAATATTTACATTTCTAAAAGTTCACATTTCGAGGTATGTAATTTATTAATAATTTTAGACTTAATTGCACTATATTGGCATGAACTTTGTTCATTTTGACGAAAATGGTTAAATCTTTATTCGTGCCAGTGTATGGCTAGTTGTTGAATTTGTCAACAATATCGAGGCTCTGCGCCCCTCTCGTTAAATTTTCCGTTAAATAGAACAAATGTTTAAATTATATGACAAATAACCCAAATTAAAAATTAGGGTTCATGTTCAACAGTTACCCACCATGATAACCCAAAATCTCAATATCAACAATTTTATGATGTTGATTGTTTATTAACGGAGAAACATGGGTTGAAGTAGAGACCCACTGGTCGGGGGAGAAATTGACAGTTGGGAAGGTGGTTTCATGTGTAATAGTGTACACGCTCTGTGGGTCGTGTTTATGATGACAGAAAGAGACAAACGGAGAGAGAGATAGAGAGGGGTTCGAAAAGAGAACAAAAGAGAGACGAGGGGGACAAAGAGGCTTGAGAATAGAGGAAAACAGACAGGCGAGGAAGATTGATGGCGATGAAAGTGAAGGGTTTCGAGCACATAAACGCAACGGGATCAGTAATTAAATACGTGAAAAACCTGAATTTTTGAAACCCACCGCGGGATCCATGTGAAAAACTGATATTTAATTCGTAGATCAGATTGTTTACCTTAAGAAGCTTTACAAATGGGTTGAATAATAGAGATCTAAAGATTGTTCAACCACCACGCATCCCTCTCTCGCGATGTACGCTCTATTGGTATCCACACGAATGCTGAACTCAAGGATTGGATGTGTACTAGCACAAAATCGTTTCTTCTTACTCTGTCCATCTTCTCTTTTGGTAGTTAGGGTTTTAGTAAAAGTCTAATACCCAAAATCAGCCACACAAGAATATTATATAGAGAGTAGAAAAAGAATTATAACTCTTAACTAATTAGGAGTTATTATCAATTCAAAATTCCTATTTGTATAATAATTAAGTCACACTTAATTATTTAACAACTGAATTTCATAATTGATATTAGTAAATTTGAATATCATTATTTATCTAATTAATTAACTCATACTTAATTAATATTATAATTAATTCGAAGAATTTTAATTTAATTTAAATCCAATTTAAATTAAATAATCATTCAAGCATTCTTTGTGTGTGACCCTATAGGTTATTATTACGTTGGCAACGAATTTTAAATCTAATATAAAATCATAAACAATTAGCGGCATCTAGTAATACATCATTGCTACCCAAGTAATAATAATTGAATCGATGATCGATTAAATCTTTCGTGAATAATGTATAATGTAATATAATCTCTTTGACCAAATATGATAGATTAAACTAGAGGCATGTAATGTGTCATCTGCGTCATAGTTTAATCCAAGTTTCCTTGATGAATGAATAGACTATCATATCAAATCAATATTTGAGTGTGCCCACGCATTTCATAGTCTAGCTGACACAAGAGACCAATAATATCACTCCTAAAATTTAAAAACAAAGAAGTTCAAGAAAAATAGATAAATATGATTCTTATTAGAGGTCTGAAGTTTTACTTTTTATATATCCAGAATACTCTTTATATAATAGGCTTGAACTTCAATTCAAATAGTAATTTATGATTTAAGTTACTTGAGAAAAATGTAAAAAAGATATCAACAAATTCTAAATAATATGACTTCTAAATATTTACTATCTTCCTTATTAATTCGAATGTATATATTCCTTTATATAATAGGCTTCTGATTTAAATATGAAATTATGATTTAGATTAATTGAGAAAAAGATAAAATTGGTTAAATATTTCTAAATAGGATTGACTTTTAAACACTTTTATTTTTCTTATTAATTCAATTACACAAATTCTAAATATGATTGACTTCTAAATATTTATTATCTTCCCTATTAATTTGAATGCATATAAGAAATTAATTTTTATTGAATAAAAATAGAGGAGCTCTAGAAAAATAGATAAATAATTTTCAGACGATTTTGAAACTTCGGTGGGATTTTCCTTTATATATATAAAGAAGTCAACAAAGTCGCGCTGCGCAGCGGTCCTAAACAAATATTTTTGAAAATATCATATGAAATTTATTTACAAAAAAAATGAACTATAACAAAAAAAATTAATTATTCATAATAATTTCTCATTTTGTATCACGCTTTGTTAGGCTGACACCCATTATAATATACATAATAAAACAAAATTTTGTACATTTTTTTAATGATACCAATTTATATCACGTAATCTATAGCAGATAATAATCGTACTAACTGTGAAGTTTTGTTAGACAACGCGTTATGAAATAAAAAACAAATTAGATAAATTCTAGTATGAACTAATATTATTATTACATAAAATTAGTTTGAGTGGCTTTCTCATCAAATACAATTCTAATAAAAATTTAGTATAATTTAGATAAAATTAGTTTGAGTCGCTCTCCCGTCACACACAATACTAATAAAAAATTATTATAATTTAGATAAAAATTAGTTTCATCCTCTCCCGTCAAACACAGTATTAATAATAAAAATTATTATAATTTAGATAAAAATTTAATTTGAGCCTATTTGGATAAAAATTAGTTTGAGCCGTTTTCTCGTCAAATACATTATTAATATAAAAAAATTATAATCGAGTTAATATATTTAATTTCAAACAATAACCATATGCGAACCCATACAAATAAATAATATATATTGGATTCTTTATATACACCCGAAGCCGCGACCTGCAAATTAAACAAAAACAAACGCTTGATTCCGTAACAATATTAAAGATCATTTCTAAATGATGGCTTACGATCCCTCTTCCTCCATGGCCTTGGATCATTACTCATTGTTTACATCTCAAATAATCTTCATTTTTATATCTAGTTATTGTAATTTATTATTTTTGTATCCGAAACTTAAAAGGAACTCATTGTTCTTTTCTAATTCGAATAAGTTAAATAAGTTTTAATTATTATATAAGGATTTATTTTTCTTTTCTAATTTGAATAAGTTAATATAGTTTTTAATTAATATAGGTCTCTTCTTACCTATTATAAGACCTAAAGTAGGAAATCTGAATTTTAATATTATTTTCCAATTAGAAGTGAATTCCGAGAAAGTGAAATTTCATATGAGGTTTTTAAAATATTATTTTCAAATATTAAATAAATATTTTTTAAGAGAAGTGCTTATATATACTGATTTATACTAATTTTCTGTCACATTTTTATGTTGACACCGTTCGTAATAATATGTTATAATAAGTTAAAAAATACCAAATAATGACTCACAATACTAATAATTAAGTCACTCATTAACTCCAAACTTTAGTTATTTATTATAACCTTTTTATACCGGGCTTTGGTGCTAGCAGCCCCCCCAAACCATTTTTTTTATAGGCAATTAACACTTTAAATTGTTATTGCCTTATCGGGAGGTCTTTGTTACAAAGTATTCTTGTGTGGGGCTTTGTCAATATATGATTGTTTAACTTGTGTACTATTTTACATAATTTGATATGTATCTAAAAATTTTCCAATGAAATAGAAACTAAAAATAGAAATTAAATATTATAATTTTACTCCAGCATTAAAGCACATAAGGGCAAAAGTTAGAGGCATCATATATTAATAAGGGTTAAATGGAATTTAAGTCATTGAACTACTACTAACTTTTAATTGGATCATACAATCAAAAACTTTAATTCAAATTATTTTCTCCAGGTCTCTTGTTATTGCCTTAAAAATTGGATAGAAAGATGAAAAAAGTGGGCATGTGCACCTCAGCTAAAAGCTTGTATGTGACCAAATTATATTACTCAAAACCCACGTAATCACCCATTTTCCCATTTATACAATCTATCAATTAAGGTTTATAAAAGAGCTCATCCCATCTTTTATGTCTGATATAAAGACGGAAAGACGGTAGTTCTTCGATTTTAAATTTGGATGCAACTTTTTTTTACAGGACTATTGGTTGGTCAATTCTCGTTATAGGACTTTACCTAAAAATTGTTTTAGTAACAAATATATGACCAACTATAGAATCTCATTTATATATTTTATTATCCCAATTCCAGGGGTTTGCATAACAAAATTCTTGATCACTCTCCTTACTACTAACATAAAATCCCATGTCACTACCACTAGTATTTTTACCACTTCATACGTTTCATTTAAGTTTACTTCCCCTATCATCACTACAAGAAAATAAGGCTCAATACAATCGCTTAAATACAACCAGGGTCAAATACAACCCTTTCGGTTGATATTTAAGGCTTGTGCGGCTAAATTCAACCGCATGCGGTCATATTTATGTACAGCCGTATTTACGCGGTCGAATTTAGCAACAAATGCACAACGTATGCGGTTGAATTTAGCAATACTCCTAAATTCGACCGCATTCGGTCGAATTTAGCCTTTACCAAAAAAATGGGTGTACGGTTGAATTTAGAGGTACTTCTAATTCAACCCCATACAGTCGAATTTAGCCCTTTTTAAAAAAATGAGGGGAAATTTTCCCGCCAGCCAATTTTTCGACACTCCTAAATTCAACCGTTTTTGGTCGAATTTGATATTTTGAAATGACGGGAAATTTCCGGCACTTTTAAAATGTTGGTTGCAAAAGTGGGGGAAATTTTTCGCTTTTTTAAAAATTGTAATTTTAGTAGAAATCAATTGTAGTTATCTATTATGAATGCATTGGGTAATATTAATTATTTTTCACAATTTAATTTTTTTTAAATAAATTATTTAAGTAACTTATTAATTTGTACAAGTTATATGCGAACCGAGCTATTCACGAAATAAATATTAAGATTTATATATATTTTAGTGATATGATATAAATTTTAGAAAAATTAACGTATTTGGTTTGCTATTTTAACAAATCCAATCAGTAGTTTGACCAATTCTTTCTTGCTAGGTTAGGTCCCAAACTAATTTTTTGATTTTTTTTAAAAATTTATATATTTTAGTGATCTGATAAATTTTTTAGAAAAAAATAATATATTTGGTTTACTATTTTAATAGTCCACTAGTAGTTTGACCAGTACTTCTTAACTAGTATTAGTCACATATTGATGTTTAATTTTTTAAAAATGTTTATGAATGATCCAACCGTAAGGATGTCAAGATTATATATATTTTACTGATATGTATAAAAAATTTAGAAAAAAAATAAATGTATTCGGTTTGCTATTTTAACAGTCAACTAGTAGTTTGACCAGTATATATTCTTATTAGTCTTTAGTCCCGTACCGATATTTCGATTTTTTAAAATGTTTATGAATGATCCTAAGAATGTCAAGATTATATTGTTTTAATGATATGAATAAAAAATTTAGAAAAAAAATATTTGGTTTGCTATTTTAACAGTCAACTGGTAGTTTGACCAGTTATTCTTACCAGTGTTTAGTCTCGTATCGATGTTCGATTTTTTAAAAAATGCTTATGAATGATCCAACCATAAGTATGTCAAGATATATATATTTTAATGATATGATAAAAAATTAGAAAAAATAATGTATTTGGTTTACTATTTTAAAAATCAACTAGTAGTTTGACTAGTTATTCTTACTGGTGTTTAGTCCCGTACCGATGTTTCGAGTTTTTAAAAAATATTTATAAATGATCCAACCGTAAAGAGGTGAGGATCTATATAATTTAGTGATATGATAAAAAATTTAGAAAAAAATAATGTATTTGGTTGTTATTTTAACAGCTTAACAAGTAGTTTGACCAGTACTTCTTACTAGTATTTAGTTTGATACTAATGTTCAATTTTTTTAAAAAATGTTTATGAATAATCCAACCGTAAGGATGTAAGGATATATATATTTTAGTCATATAATAAAAAATTTAGAAAAAAAAATAAATACATTTGATTTGATATTTAATAGTCAACTAGTAGTTTGACCAGTACTTTTTACTAGTTTTAGTCCAATATCGATGTTTCGATTTTTTAAAAAAATGTTTATGAATGATCCAATCTTAAAAATGTCAATATTTAAATATTTTAGTGATATGATAAAAAAATTAGGAAAAACAAATGCATTTGGTTTGATATTTTAACAGTCAACTAGGAGGTTTGACCAGTACTTCTTACTAGTGATAGTCCCATACCGATGTTTTGATTTTTTAAAAAATGTTTATGAATGATCTAACCTTACAGATGTCAATATTTATATACTTTAGTGATAAGATAAAAAATTTAGAAAAAAATAAATGTATTTGGTTTGCTATTTTAACAGCCAACTAGTAGTTTGACCCGTACTTCTTACTGGTGTTTAGTCTCATAATGATGTTTTCTTTTTTTTTAATATGTTTATGAATGATCCAATATATAGATATTAAGATCTATATATTTAGTGCTATGATAAAAAAAATTAAAAAAAATAAATGTATTTTAATCATTAGATCTCGATTATTTTTACAAATAAAGTATAAATAAACATTATTCTAAATTTCACCGCACACTCTTGTTAATGGAATTTATCATAAAATTGATCAAAATTATAATTTTAATTTTTTAATAAAATAATGAGTTGTTAAAATAAATTATAAAATTATAATATTTACTATCTTCCTTATTAATTCGAATGTATATACTCCTTTATATAATAGGCTTCTGATTTAAATATGAAATTATGATTTAGATTAATTGAGAAAAAGATAAAATTGGTTAAATATATTCTAAATAGGATTGACTTTTAAACACTTTTATTTTTCGTATTAATTCGATAACACAAATTTTAAATAGGATTGACTTCTAAATATTTATTATCTTCCCTATTAATTTGAATGCATATAAAGAAATTAATTTTTATTGAATAAAAATAGAGGAGCTCTAGAAAAATAGATAAATAATTTTCAGACTGATTTTGAAACTTCGGTGGGATTTTCCTTTATATATATAGACTAGTCAACAAAGTCGCGCTGCGCAGCGGTCCTAAACAAATATTTTTAAAAAATATCATATGAAATTTATTTACAAAAAAAATGAACTATAACAAAAAAAATTAATTATTCATAATTATTTCTCATTTTGTATCACGCTTTGTTAGGCTGACACCCATTATAATATACATAATAAAACAAATTTTGTACATTTTTTTAATGATACCAATTTATATCACGTAATCTATAGCAGATAATAATCGTACTAACTGTGAAGTTTTGTTAGGACAACGCGTGATGAAATAAAAAACAAATTAGATAAATTCTAGTATGAACTAATATTATTATTACATAAAATTAGTTTGAGCGGCTTTCTCGTCAAATACAATTCTAATAAAAATTTAGTATATTTAGATAAAATTAGTTTGAGTCGCTCTCCCGTCACACACAATACTAATAAAAATTATTATAATTTAGATAAAAATTAGTTTCATCCCCTCCCGTCAAACACCCGTATTAATAATAAAATTATTATAATTTAGATAGAAATTTAATTTGAGCCTATTTGGATAAAAATTTAGTTTGAGCCGTTATCTCGTCAAATACATTATTAATTATAATCTAGTTAAAATATATTTTAATATTCAAACAATAAACATATGCGAACCCATACAATAAATAAACCTACAAGACTATTGTAATACAGCATCTCTTACACATTCTATTACTACTGGCTTTAATTCAACATTTTAGCAAATAACTTTTTAGTCTAAGAGTTTTAACGTATAGAGAATCTAAATCACCAACGGATCATTGAGATACAATTTTCTCGAAATTAGAATTTATGACTATAATATTTGGGTGTGTTGAAATAGGGGTTGGATCATATTTTAAATTTGTTTAATTTTACACAGGCAACCGACTACATTAGATTTTAGTATATCAGAGGAATTTCCAAAAAAATGTAATTTTGGGCGAGATTTTTGAATTTTCAACAAAAGTAAATATAACAGAAAAAAACGACCGAATTTAGTACTAAATACAACCGACTTATTAAATATTACTCCCGTATTTATTATCGGTCTAAAAACCGGTTATATTTAGCTAAATATAACCAGAAACAGTTGTATTTACACATTTTTCTTGTATTATTGCAGATAATTTTAATAAAAGCATGATGTACACTTAAAAATATCGTCTATACCACATTAACAAATTTATATACCAAATCGAAACCTATTCATACATAGTTATATTACATAAATAGATGGGAAAATCAATATTATACAAAAGAGTAAATGATGAAGATTAAACAAGAAAATACTATAAAAATGGGATATTACGGTATTTCATATTAACTAGTAGAATAATTTGGTGGATTCGGCTTATTCGTCATGACAAATATAACAAATAAATTGGGCTAAATAAATTGGGCTAATATCAGGTTAGTTTTGTTTAACTTTTGGGCCTCTAACAAAAAATTTCATAAGATTATATTCTAATTTTTACTAATATATGTCCAACATAGTTTATTTATCCTAAGATTAAAGCCCAATTTTCAATAAATACATCCATCGGAGTCTACTATGCTCTCGGAGCTTCTAGAATTTTCTACACTTTTCAAACTACTTTATTAAAATTCAGATCTTGCATCTTATTCCTGCAACCATCTCTGTTTCCTATTATTTCTCCAAAACTCTCCTCCGAATCTCAAATTTTACATAATTGAGAATCGATATCACTCTTGAAGCATTGAATACATTAAAAATCGATCTTCTTTACCCAAATTTTAATTATAATGTTAATTTCTCCACACAAAAAAATCAAAGCAGTACAATTTCCGGTCTTGCAATTTTTGCATGATATTTCAGTTGTTTAGATTTACAAATAATTGCTCGATATTTTCCGCTCTCGTATGATGACGGTACAAAATTTTCAAACTTCTGTTTCTTTTAACTTTTTCCTCATTCGAATTGCTAAGTGATAGTTAAACCCAATTTTTTATTTTAGAAAATTGATATATGCATTCATGTACACTATCATATATTTTTTTCGTAAGTGATAGGTGAACCAAATTTTATATTTTAGAAAATTGATATATACATTCATGTACACTGTGATTACTTTTTTTATATAGTTTGACTGTATTGAACTAAACCAAGCATCATATTTGGAACTTTTCTAAACATAAAAACTTTTAATTTTAAAACCTAAATACAAATATTAAATTTAATTTAATTTAATTTAAATATTTGGTTTAATTCAAGTTTGGCATGAAATTTTGACATTTATTATACATTTTTGGGTATTTTTGCCGATTTTGTTCAGTTGTAGCCAAAATCAAACTTTGTAATGGATTGTGTTTATATTATTTAATTTTATAAATATGTGGATTTAACGTAATAAAATTCATTAACGTAATTTTAATTTATGTGTAGGATTTCTAATATAAACAATGAAGAAAATGCTCCACCGAAAACTAAATTCACTGCCGGAGGTAAGTAATTTATCAATGATTATGCTTAAAAAATTATTTACTAGTGCAATACTTGTATGTAATATCCTTTCAAGAGCGGTTTGTTTTTTGAAAGGTAAATACCCATTATCAAATCATGTGCCCACAAACCTTGATGAGGTACATAGTTGACATAAGTAAAATTTAACCAGAACAATTTATTAAAATACTTTTAAACCTTAATTCGACTCCATTATATTATGTGGTGGAGTGAACAGGACAAATTCGGACAACAACAATACCACCGCAGTGGAGGAGCTCGTATTTTGGGATAAAGGAAACCTAAGTGAGGTTAGTGCATCTGTAACTTTTCTGATCTGTTGCATAAGACTTTTTTGGAGTTTTTTTTTCATTTATAATAAAAAGCATTTTACATGAAATTAGAATTACTATTATTTAGAATTAACTTGATAACTCTACTAGTATGAGATGTTAATGGAAATTAAGAAATTAAAATACCATGAGTTAAAAATAAACATCAGTCTCTTATGCTCATCAACTTCAATACTTAACTCAAACTATATATGTTACATATATCATAGAAGCATGATACAAGTGTTTTAACATGTAGGTCATAAATCAAGACTGCTATGTCATAAACAATTTTGACTTTGGGGATGCTTTTGTGGAACACAAAGACATGGCATATGCTGAAAAGGTGCCCACAAACCTTAATGAGGTGTATACTTATTGTATGGTAAATTATTTAGATATTGATATATTGCTACATGATTATATTTATCTTTCTCCTTTACGTGTCATCGCATGTAGAACAACAATCAAGACTACTACATTAAAAATCATGTTAATTTTGGAGATGCTTTTCTGGTAAACAAAGACATGCCAAATGCAATCAAGGCACACATAAACTTGATGAGGTACATACTTAATACATGTAAAATTATTTAGATATCGATATATAACTTCGTAATCGATTTTTCTCCAACTTTTTCCTCTACGTGTTACCGCATGCAGAACCAAAATCAAGACTGCTATGTCGGAAACAATTTTGATTTTGGACATGCCTTTCTGGGAAATAAAGACATGCCAAATGCTAACAAGGTGCACACAAATCTTGATGAGGTATATACTTAATATATGTAAATTTATTTATATATTGATATTGCAGAAACGGTACTTGACGAACTAATTATTCTTCTTTTGCAACTATATATACTTCATCTTCCTAAATCTACAGGGTACTGCATAATTAAGTACCATGTGTTTAAAATGAACATGAGTCTCTTATGCTCATCAACTTTAATGCTTAACTCATACTGTACATGTCACATATTATAGAAGCATGATACTGGATGCATTGCGAACTCAGCAAACAATACGGAGACTTCCAGTTTTGAATTGATAGGAAATCCGTCGTCTGATGATGATCAGCAGGTACCATCATAGCTTATTGTAGTAGCTTAGCAGTTCAAATTCTAAAACTATAAACATCTACATAATCTTATTGAATCCTTTATGAAATGATATTAGGGAATGGACGAGGACTTTTGGGCGCTTCTTTCTGCATTTCTTGAAGGCGACAACTAGTTTTGAGTACTTAAATCAACCCCCAGTGGGTTGAAAAAACAAATTTATCTACTTCATCTTTGTATCACAATCGAATTCCAGCGGATGCACTCGCGGGAAGAAACCAGGAGATATATCAGAAATGTGACATCTTTAGAAAAATACAAGCACGATACTGATGTGCAAAACTTTAGTTTTTTTCTCGAATGATATTGTATATAATGTTACAAATAATATGTTATAAATAAATTATTACTAAAATATAATGATATATTTATAAATTGTATTAAGAAAAAAAGTATATTACTAATAGGAACAATCTTGTATAATCTTTTTTCTTGATATAAATCTTTAAACATTAAATACACTGATACTTATATATTCTGGCCAGTTTTTTATCGTACCATTAGTTATTGAAAAAATAATTTTAAATTCCATGAACTATAGTCACTTTTTTCTAGTTACATGAACTATAAATATAAATTGATAAGTAATTAAAATTTTCAATTTTTCTAATCGCAATCCTTCTGTTAGATTTTAAGTTACGCCGTTACTTTTTAATAATGTGGCATCTTATAAAAACAAATAAAAAATATGTAATTAGTTGTGAAGAACATTCTTGAAGTTTAAGAGAATCGAGGACAATTTTGAAGGTGATTTTAGTGTCCAAAATCCAAGTTTGAGTAACCAAATTGCTCATTCTTCAATTCACTATCTATCTACACCATCAAAATTTGGTTTGGGTAATTTCTAAATTTTGACTTGAATATTGTTTTGATTCGAATAGCTTTTTAGTGATTTTAATGATGTAGATTAATAGATCGTACGATTGTGAGCATGTTCATATAATTTTCGTGATTTTAGTATTCGAATTAGCCTTGCCAGAAAATTCTTGTGCCGCCGGTGTTCTTGGTTTTTCCGACATGATTTGATTTTATTTAGGAGTATAAATTAGCCTAATAGACTCGTTTGATATTTTTTATCACTATATACGATCTTCATTGAATTTTTGGGTCAATTTTGGTGTATCATAAATTCGAGTTCACCAGATCTTGTTGGATGTTCGCCGGAATTGGGAGCATTACTGGTCGAAAACTGGGTTGCCCAGATTCCGATAGGGTGTCCTTTCTTTTTCCGGTGAAGTTCTTCACCAAGAAACTGTTTAATCTTCGAAACTCAATTTTCAACTTTAAAAATCGTTTTTCACCTAAAAAATGCGTAACTTAAAAATTTAAAGGAAGGACTGCAATGAGAGAAATTCAAAAGTTAGATTAGATATAAATTTATATTTATACTTCAGGGACTTAGACAAAAAAATATATATAATTCAGGGACGATGAAATTAATTTCCCTTAGTTATTCCACCACAACAAACAGAGTACGTTTTTTGATATAAGTTTACCATTTTTTTCATGATATTTCGAGTATAGCCTGATTTTCAAATGTTTGCTTAATCTTTGCCTATTTATATGACGCCTTTAAGATATTCATTAATTTTAACTTGTACAGATCGGTAATTTATAGCTAAACTCAATTTTAGAAAACAAATATTTATATTCATATATTCACATGATGGTTACTTGATTTATTCGTAGTTTGATTGGATCGAACAAAACCAAGCATCATATTTTGAATTTTTATACAAATAAAAGTTGTACTTTTAAAATATGACATATAATAAATATTAAATTTCATTATATTTTTTGTTTGGATTGAGGTTTGGCAAAAAACAAATTTACTTATTTGCATTTCATTACATTTTCGGGTATTTAACTGAATTTGGTTATAAGCTTTAACTTAAATCAAACTCAATAATTTGAATTGAATTTTGTATTATATATAGGATTTCTTATGTAAACAATGAGACACTCTATGAAAAAATAAGGTAACACTTCGAGCTATGTATGTTTCTTTGAAAATTTTGAATTCATCCATAATTATTTACACGTCAAGAATCGGAACTTTGACCTCTTTTAGAGGTCTCTAATTTCCCTTGAAAATTTTGGATTTATCCATATAATATTTTTTATTTATATATAGTTGAAGTCACGTCTACGTTATTAGTCGAAAACTTAATCTCTTTTAGAGATATGTAATTTCCTTTAAAAATTTTGAATTTATCCATATAATACTTTTCTCCTTTTTATATATTTAAAATCACGCACACTAGAAGTAAAAATATTTACATTTCTAAAAGTTCACATTTCGAGGTATGTAATTTATTAATAATTTTAGACTTAATTGCACTATATTGGCATGAACTTTGTTCATTTTTGACGAAAATGGTTAAATCTTTATTCGTGCCAGTGTGATGGCTAGTTGTTGAATTTGTCAACAATATCGAGGCTCTGCGCCCCTCTCGTTAAATTTTCCGTTAAATATAACAAATGTTTAAATTATATGACAAATAACCCAAATTAAAAATTAGGGTTCATGTTCAACAGTTACCCACCATGATAACCCAAAATCTCAATATCAACAATTTTATGATGTTGATTGTTTATTAAAGGAGAAACATGGGTTGAAGTAGAGACCCACTGGTCGGGGGAGAAATTGACAGTTGGGAGGTTGGTTTCATGTGTAATAGTGTACACGCTCTGTGGGTTGTGTTTATGACGACAGAAAGAGACAAACGGAGAGAGAGATTGAGAGGGGTTCGAAAAGAGAACAAAAGAAAGACGAGGGAGACAGAGAGGCTTGAGAATAGAGGAAAACAGACAGGCGAGGAAGATTGATGGCGATGAAAGTGAAGGGTTTCGAGCACATAAATGCAACGGAATCAATAATTAAATACGTGAAAAACCTGAATTTTTGAAACCCACCGCGGGATCCATGTGAAAAACTGATATTTAATTCGTAGATCAGATTGTTTACCTTAAGAAGCTTTACAAATTGGTTCAATAATAGAGATCTAAAGATTGTTCAACCACCACGCATCCCTCTCTCGCGATGTTCGCTCTATTGGTATCCACACGAATGCTTGAACTCAAGGATTGGATGTGTACTAGCACAAAATCGTTTCTTCTTACTTTGTCCATCTTCTCTTTTGGTGGTTAGGGTTTTAGTAAAAGTCTAACATCCAAAATCAGCCACACAAGAAATATTATATAGAGAGTAGAAAAAGAATTATAACACTTAACTAATTAGGAGTTATTATTAATTCAAAATTCCTATTTGTATAATAATTAAGTCACACTTAATTATTTAACAACTGAATTTTATAATTGATATTAGTAAATTCGAATATCATTATTTATCTAATTAATTAACTCATACTTAATTAATATTATAATTAATTCGAAGAATTTTAATTTATTTTAAATCCAATTTAAATTAAATAATCATTCAAGCATTCTTTGTGTGTGACCCTATAGGTTATTATTATGTTGACAACGAATTTTAAATCTAATATAAAATCATAAACAATGAGCGGCATCTAGTAATACATCATTGCTACCCAAGTAATAATAATTGAATCGATGATCGATTAAATCTTTCATGAATAATGTACAATATAATATAATCTCTTTGACCAAATATTATAGATTAAACTAGAGGCATGTAATGTGTCATCTGCGTCATAGTTTAATCCAAGTTTCCTTGATGAATGAATAGACTATCATATCAAATCAATATTTGAGTGTGCCCACGCATTTCATAGTCTAGCTCACACAAGAGACCAATAATATCACTCCTAAAATTTAAAAACAAAGAAGTTCAAGAAAAATAGATAAATATGATTCTTATTAGAGGTCTCGAAGTTTTATCTTTTATATATCAAGAATACTCTTTTATATAATAGGCTTGAACTTCAATTTAAATAGTAATTTATGATTTAAGTTACTTGAGAAAAATGTAAAAAAGATATCAACAAATTCTAAATAATATTGACTTCTAAATATTTACTATCTTCCTTATTAATTCGAATGTATATACTCCTTTATATAATAGGCTTCTGATTTAAATATGAAATTATGATTTAGATTAATTGAGAAAAAGATAAAATTGGTTAAATATATTCTAAATATGATTGACTTTTAAACACTTTTATTTTTCTTATTAATTCGATTACACAAATTCTAAATAGGATTGACTTCTAAATATTTATTATCTTCCCTATTAATTTGAATGCATATAAAAAAATTAATTTTTATTGAATAAAAATAGAGGAGCTCTAGAAAAATAGATAAATAATTTTCAGACGATTTTGAAACTTCGGTGGGATTTTCCTTTATATATATATAAAGACTAGTCAACAAAGTCGCGCTGCGCAGTGGTCCTAAACAAATATTTTTGAAAAATATCATATGAAAATTATTTACAAAAAAAATGAACTATAACAAAAAAAATTAATTATTCATAATTATTTCTCATTTTGTATCATGCTTTGTTAGGCTGACACCCATTATAATATACATAATAAAACAAAATTTTGTACATTTTTTTAATGATATCAATTTATATCACGTAATCTATAGCAGATAATAATCGTACTAACTGTGAAGTTTTGTTAGGATAACGCGTGATGAAATAAAAAACAAATTAGATAAATTCTAGTATGAACTAATATTATAATTACATAAAATTAGTTTGAGCGGCTTTCTCGTCAAATACAATTCTAATAAAAAATTTAGTATAATTTAGATAAAATTAGTTTGAGTCGCTCTCCCGTCACACACAATACTAATAAAAAATTATTATAATTTAGATAAAAATTAGTTTCATCCCCTCCCGTCAAACACCAGCATTAATAATAAAAATTATTATAATTTAGATAAAAATTTAATTTGAGCCTATTTGGATAAAAATTTAGTTTGAGCCGTTATCTCGTCAAATACATTATTAATATAAAAAAATTATAATCTAGTTAGAATATATTTTAATATTCAAACAATAAACTTATGCGAACCCATACAAATAAATAATATTATATTGAATATCTTTATATACACCCGAGAGCCGACGACCTGCAAAATTAAAACAAAAAACAAAACGAGTGTTACCGTAAACAATATTAAAGATTTCTAAATGGATGGCTTATCCATCCCTCTTACCTTCGATGGCCTTGGATCATTGCTCATTGTTTGCATATCAAATAATCTTCATTTTTATATATAGTTATTGTAATTTATTTATTTTTGTATTCCGAATATGTAAAAGGAACTCATTTTTCTTTTCTAATTCGAATAAGTTAAAATAAGTTTTAATTATTATAAAAGGAATTTATTTTTTCTTTTCTAATTTGAATAAGTTAATATAGTTTTAATTAATATAGGTCTCTCCTTACCTTATATATAAGACCTAAAGTAGGAAATCTGAATTTTAATATTTATTTTCCAATTAGAAGTGAATTCCGAGAAAGTAAAATTTCATATGAGGTTTTGTAAAATATTTATTTTCAAATAATAAATAAATATTTTTTAAGAGAAGTGCTATATATACTGATTTATACTGATTTTGTGTCAAGATTTTTTATGGTGACACCGTTCGTAATAAATATGTATATAATTTAAAAAATACAAATAATATACAATACAAATAAAATTTAAGTAATCATCGTAACTCCAAACTTTAGTTATTTACATTATTACCTTTTTATACGGGCTTTCTGCTAGCCCCCCAAAAACCAATTTTTATAAGCCAATTAACACTTTAAATTGTTATTGCCTTATCGGGAAGGTCTTTGTTACAAAATATATCTTGTGTGTGGCTTTGTCATATATGATGGTTTACTTGTGTACATATTTTAACATAATTTGATATGGTATCTAAAAAATTTTTCCAATGAAATAGAAACTAAAAATAGAAATTAAATATTATAATTCTTACTCCAGCATTAAAGCACATAAGGGCAAAAGTTAAGGCCTCATATAATAATAAGGGTTAAATGGAATTTAAGTCATTGAACTTACTACTAACTTTTAATTGGATCATACAAAATCAAAAACTTTAATTCAAATTATTTTCTCCAGGTCTCTTGTTATTGCCTTAAAAATTGGATGGAAAGATGAAAAAGTGGCATGTGCACCTCAGCTAAAAGCTTGTATGTGACCAAATTATATTACTCAAACCCACGTAATCACCCATTTTCCCATTTATACAATCTATCAATTAAGGTTTATAAAGAGCTCTTCCCATCTTTTATGTCTGATATAAAGAAGGAAAGACGGTAGTTCTTCGATTTTAAATTTGGATGCAACTTCTTTTTACAGGAATATTGGTTTGGTGAAATTCTCTTTATAGCACTTTACCTAAAAATTGTTTTAGTAACAAATATATGACCAACTTATAGAGTCGCGTTTATATATTTCATTATCCCATTTCCAGGGGTTTGCATAATAAAATTCTTGATCACTCTCCTTACTACTAACATAAAATCCCATGTCACTATCACTAGTATTTTTATCACTTTCATACGTTTCATTTAAGTTTACTTCCCTATCATCACTACAAGAAAATAAGGCTCAATACAATCGCTTAAATACAACCGGGGTCAAATACAACCCCTTTCGGTTGAATTTAAGGCGTGCGGCTAAATTCAACCGCATGCGGTCATATTTATTTACAGTCGTATTTACGCGGTCGAATTTAGCAAAAAATGCAACCGTATGCAGTTGAATTTAGCAATACTCCTAAATTCGACCACATTCGGTCGAATTTAGCCTTACCAAAAAAATGGGTGTACGGTTGAATTTAGAGGTACTTCTAAATTCAACCGCATATAGTTTAGCCTTTCCAAAAAAATGAGGGAAATTTTCCCGCCAGCCAATTTTTCGACACTCCTAAATTCAACCATTTTTGGTCGAATTTGATATTTTGAAATGACGGGAAATTTCCGGCACTTTTAAAACGTTGGTTGCAAAAGTGGGGGAAATTTTTTGCTTTTTTAAAAATTGTAATTTTAGTAGAAATCAATTGTATTTATCTATTATGAATGCATTGGGTAATATTAATTATTTTCACAATTAAATTTTTTTAAAATAAATTATTTAAGTAACTTATTAATTTTGTAGAAGTTAAATGCGAACCGAGCTGTTCACGAACCAAATATTAAGATTTATATATATTTTAGTGATATGATATAAATTTTAGAAAAAATTAACGTATTTGGTTTGCTATTTCAACAATCAATCAGTAGTTTGACCAATTCTTCTTGCTAGTGTTTAGTCCCAAACTAATTTTTTGATTTTTTTTAAAAAATCTATATATTTTAGTGATCTGATAAATTTTTAGAAAAAAATAATATATTTGGTTTAATATTTTAATAGTCAACTAGTAGTTTGACCCGTACTTCTTACTAGTATTTAGTCACATATTGATGTTCAATTTTTTAAAAAATGTTTATGAATGATCCAACCGTAAGGATGTCAATATATATATATTTTACTGATATGATAAAAAATTTAGAAAAAAATAAATGTATTCGGTTTGCTATTTTAACAGTCAACTAGTAGTTCGACCACTTATATATTCTTATTAGTGTTTAGTCCCGTACCGATATTTCGATTTTTTAAAAAATGTTTATGAATGACCCTAAGAATGTCAAGATCTATATGTTTTAATGATATGATAAAAAATTTAGAAAAAAAATATTTGGTTTGCTATTTTAACAGTCAACTGGTAGTTTGACCAGTTATTCTTACCAGTGTTTAGTCTCGTATCGATGTTTCGATTTTTTAAAAAATGTTTATGAATGATCCACCCGTAAGTATGTCAAGATATATATATTTTAATGATATGTTAAAAAAATTAGAAAAAAATAAATGTATTTGGTTTACTATTTTAACAATCAACTGGTAGTTTGACCAGTTATTGTTACTGGTGTTTAGTCCCGTACCGATGTTTCGAGTTTTTAAAAAATATTTATAAATGATCCAACCGTAAGGATGTCAGGATCTATATAATTTAGTGATATGATAAAAAATTTTAAAAAAAAATAAATGTATTTGGTTTGTTATTTTAACAGTCAACAAGTAGTTTGACCAGTACTTCTTAGTAGTGTTTAGTTTCATACTAATGTTCAATTTTTTAAAAAATGTTTATGAATAATCCAACCATAAGGATGTAAAGATATATATATTTTAGTCAAATAATAAAAAATTTAGAAAAAAATAAATGCATTTGATTTGATATTTAACAGTCAACTAGTAGTTTGACCAGTACTTTTTACTAGTTTTAGTCCAATATCGATGTTTCGATTTTTTAAAAAAGTGTTTATGAATGATCCAACCTTAAAAATATCAATATTTAAATATTTTAGTGATACGATAAAAAAAATAGGAAAAAGAAATGCATTTGGTTTGATATTTTAACAGTCAACTAGGAGTTTGACCAGTACTTTTTACTAGTGATAGTCCCATACCGATGTTTTGATTTTTTAAAAAATGTTTATGAATGATCTAACCTTACATATGTCAATATTTATATATTTTAGTGATAAGATAAAAAATTTAAAAAAAATAAATGTATTTGGTTTGCTATTTTAACAGCCAACTAGTAGTTTGACCCGTACTTCTTACTAGTGTTTAGTCCCATAATGATGTTTTGTTTTTTTTAATATGTTTATGAATGATCCAATATTATAGATATTAAGATCTATATATTTTAGTTCTATGATAAAAAAAATTAAAAAAAAATAAATGTATTTTAATCATTAGATCTCGATTATTTTTACAAATAAAGTATAAATAAACATTATTCCAAATTTCACCGCACACTCTTGTTAATGGAATTTATCATAAAATTGATCAAAATTATAATTTTAATTTTTTAATAAAATAATGAGTTGTTAAAATAAATTATAAAATTATAATAGTTTAAGAAAAAGATTAACAAATTACAATATAATTTTAGAGAAATTATTCGGATTTTAATTTTATAACAGAAAATACGTAATATATGAATTTATAAATTGACACTCCTAAATTCAACTGATTGCGGTTGTATTTAGCATGTCCATGTCAGCGATCCGCGTGATTTAGATCCAACGTGCCAAATTCAATCACTAAACTATAATCCAACAACTGATTTTACTTTTCAAATAAAAACTGAAATTTAATATCTCTTTTTAAGTTAAACCAACCCCCACCCCCCACCCCATATCCGCTTCCCCTCCCCCTCCCCCACCCCTATTCTCTTACTGTCACCACTCAACCCCCTCCCTCCCCCTTTTTCTTTCTTTTTTTTCCGGCCAATCCCCTTTTTTTTCCGACCACCTCTTTTTATTTTCTATTCGTACAAACATCCGCCCCCAACACCCATCTTTTATCTTTATTTTCTTGAATAAAATATTAAATGGGTCTTCAAAATTTTGTGTTTTATATCATTTTTTATTGTGGGTTTGTATTTAGGAAAATTGTAGGAGTATATATGTAAAAATTTCGAATTGAAAACTTGATATTTGTGATTTGGTATTATTTTTGAATAATTTGTTGTGTTCTTGATAGGGTTATATGTTAATATAATTATTGATAATTGATTGTATAGGTTATTGACTTTGTTTTGTGATATTGAGTGTTGAATTTGGTCTAGTTTTACATTATTTCGAGTTTGGCCGGAAAAGTTGTCGTTTTGATCGAAAAATGGATTGTATTGTTGGTGATGTTAGTTTTAGATTTTGGAAATGATTTATTGTGTGAAATTGAACCGAAAAAATCTCATTTTTGGCAATATCGGAGTTATCGGAATGGTTGCCGGATTTTTTGAAACTCACCGGAATCTGAAAATTTTCTGGCGAGATTTTTTTTTTAAAATCTGATGCTCGTTAATTCGGCCGCATTCGGTCGAATTTAGAACAATATTTTTAACCATATACAGTCAAATTTATAGTTTAGGTGGACTTTTAAATTTTTTTAAAAATTCAAGTTTTTGGGTGGGATTTTCAAATTTTAGGTGAAAAACAAATTGGACCGCTTTCGGTCGAATTTAAGCTGTCGAATTTAGCCGCGCGTATACTAAATATGACCGATTTACTAAATATGACTCGAGCGAATGCGACCGGTCCAAAAACCGGTCATATTTAGTTAAATACGACCGAAAGCGGTCGAATTTAACTAAATACAACCGATTTTGAACCGGTCGTATTTACCCGTTTTTCTTGTAGTGCATGTTCATCCATTTTATTTTTTTTCTTCTATACACGCATTTCTAATCTCTATAAACTCATCATCACTACAGTAACTTTCTCTATCAAACCACATATTTTACTCATTCTACAAGTATTGGCTTTAATTCAGCATTTAGCAAATAATTCTTTTGTTAAAAAGTTTTGAAGTACAGAGAATCAAACCACCAACATGACCACTAAAACGCAACTTTCTCGAAATTAAAGTTTATTATAGTATTTATTTCGATGTGTTGAAATTAGGGGTCGGATTATCCAATCTTAAAAAATTATTCATTGAAATCATTTTTACCTAAATCATTTACTTTTATGATACAAATTGGATGGGAAGATAAAAAATGGCATGTGAAACCATCTAAAACTTATAAGCGACCCAGTTGGTATATAACCAAATTGTATTACTCTAACTCAAGTAATCACCCATTTTCCCATTTATAGAATCTATCAATCAAGATTATCTAGCAAACTTAGACAATCATCTATGTCTGTTACAAAGACAGTATTTCTCCAGTTAGAAATTTGTATAGCCCAAGTAATAACTCCATCGCGAGCCATAAACATTACAACTCTGATTTTCAATATCAATTCAATGGTATCAAATGCAAGTTCAATCTTGTGGATCTTTGTCGATAATTTTTAAGATAAGTCTCATTTGACCCGGAAAGAAGGTTTCTTGTTCGCAATCAATATAAAGCAAGTTTACTTTCAATTTTTTATTTTATGCTCAGGGTATTTAGCTAACTTGGCTCATATCTTGGTTAGGGTTGCAAGGAGATTAAAAATGCAATGTCTTTTTATAGGCATATTTTTTGGAAATATTAACTATTACAACAACATAGAGGCAGTTATATAACATATTTAACCAGCCAAGATAATAATTAACGAAACAAAACCTGTAGGTAAACAGCATGCATATTTGTAACTGTAAGAATAAAGAAAAAATAGAATGCATATCAGTAACCATAGCTTTAACACAGTGAAAAGAATTAGAAAAGCAGTGGTAGCCAACAGGTACAATGAAACAAGAAAATTAATCTGCTGAGTCTCTCGGCCTTGCTTGAATCTCTGATTGATCTTGAACAGATAATTACCCCCACATCCTGTGTTGGGATGCTTGAAATGCCTCCTCCAGGATAAAATAGCTCCGAGTTTGGTGTTCACAGCAACAACAAACTCCACTTCGACTAGCACCTCAGTCACCGGAAAAATCAGTAGCTCAGAATGGTGTTTGGGAGAGAAGAGAAAGCATAGGGTAGAACAGAATGTAGGTGTGGTGTATCAAACTCAGCAACTTAGTCCTCTATTTATACTAGAGGCTAAGTGTAACTGGCCACCCTGAATTAATTTCAGAATTAAACTGCACATTTATTAAATAAATCAAAACTGATGATTTTGAATTTAAATAAAATTATAACAGCTTATATATTTATCTCTTGCATTATATCAGCTTAAATGTTTTAATTTGAATATATTATCAGTTACAAGTTACTTATCTAATGATCAGGTTCATTGAATCTGATTCATTCCATTTGCAAAGTGACTCAGCCCAATTCAGAAACCAAACTCAGCCCAACAGTAATAACCCAGTCCAAACTGTTAAAAAAATTCTAATTAAAAAATTAAATCACAAATAAATAAAATCCTTGCCCAGGTCGCCTCGCGTACGCGAGACGCCGAGAAATTTTCCCAAATCGCCCTTCGACCAGACCCGACCTGGTCCGGTGTGGTTCATCGTGGGGCGGCACGGCGGCGCGTGTGTGTGTGTGCGCGCGCGCACGTGAAGCACACAAGAACATAATACACCATCACACACCTTAGTAGTTGTACACTACCCTTGTGTGTGATACTATATAAATCGAACACTAAGTTCAAGCTCTTTCGAGCCACTAAGTTCAACTCTAATTCTCTATGAATTTCATTAAGAAAAAATCATAAAACCATACATGAAAGTGTAAGTTCACAAATCAAGGAACAACTTCCAATCATAAGATTTTGGAATTATCATCAAGAATATAATAAAACTTATGATCTAAAATCCATTTTTCTAACAATCCCCCATAAATCCATACAGAAATGCGATCAGGTTTTTCATCATGACTTGTTTTTCAGAGTCGGTACCCTTATGGGTTTGAACCCTCCTAAGACCTCCACTTCAATGGCTACCAGATTCAGATGGAATGTTTCACCTTGAATCTTAATCCGTTTAGTATAACCATGTTCTATAGACGACGACAAGTCATAGGATATGGCGCGAACCTACAGTTTTGAGAGATTAATGGTCTTGTCTCGATCCTGTTCGTCGAATGCTTCAAGGAATAACCCTTTCCTCTAATTATGACCACAAAATTACATTCGCTTAGCTGGGCATCTCCATAGATATAGTGCTTCTATGTCATCAAATGACTTGATCACATTCATAGTTTTAACACTCTTGCTTTTCTAGCAGTGTTAGTACCTTCTAAGTTTACAGGGGATAGAATCAGATTCAATAGTATCATCTATATAGTAAAGGTACTACCAATTTATCTTTACAGCTTGTTATTACCACATTAAATACACTTCGAGGGATCTCCTCTCATATGTATTGGGTTCCCACTATTGATGAATTGTGATGGGTTGACAGTCCCATCCCCAACCTTGACTTGAGTATCACTGCAGGTTCCAGTCCTTTAGTTAAAGGATCAGTTATATTATTCTGAGTTCCTATGAACTCTATAGCTATAATCCTATCAGACACAAAACCCCTTATAGACTTGAGTCTAACTTGGATGTGTCTCTTTGTTTTAGCATTATGCTTTTTACTTCTAGTCTTTTCGTAGTTGTTCGACTATCACAATGAATAGCAATAGCGGGAAGCGGTCTGCCTACTATAGGTATCGTAGACATAAGTCCATGTAACCATTCAACCTCCGTCCCTGTGGTATCAAGTGCACAAAACTCAGCCTCAAATGTAGACTGAGTCACTATAGTCTGTTTGCTTGACTTCCAGGATATTGCTCCACCAGCCAAGGTGACACATATCCAGTCACTCCATTAGAACCAGACTTCTTAGCTATCCAACTTGTACCAATGTACCCTTCAAGCACACCAAAAAATCTCCTATAGTGTAAACTAAGGTACATTATGCGTTTTAAATATCTAAGTACTCTATCAAGAGCATCCCAATAAGTTCTGTTTGGACAGCATGTATATCTACCCAACTTAGACACAGAATATGAAATATCTAGTCTAGTACAGTTAGAAAGATATTGCAATCTCCCAATAATCTGAGAATACCTTAACTGAAACACAGGCACTCCTGAAGTATTCTTGACAAGGGCAACTTTAGGATCATAGGGTGTACTAGCGATTCTACACTGTGAATAACCATATTTCTCAAGTATAGATTTCTCTATATAATAAGATAGAGTCTAGCTTTGTACTTATCTATTGAGTCGTCAGGGTTCAACTTCCTTTTTAAGACCCATTTCCACTCGATAGTAGAACACCCAGGAGGAAGATCAACCAACTCCCATGTTCGATTAGAAACAACAGAGTCAATGTCAATCTTCACAGCGCCCTTCCAATGCCTAGACTCCAAACAATCCATAGCTTTTCGGAAAGTTAAAGGTTCGTCCTCGACATTGTAAGTGATAAAATCACTTCTGAAATCCTTATCTAACTTTGCACGCTTACTTCTCCTTGGTTCCTCTACTTCCTCAGAAATAGAGCTACTACTAGGTTCTGCCCCCATATTTGTCATCTTTTCCATATGATCAGGAATAGAACTCGATGTGTGAGTAGGATCTTCCTCAGAAGTCCTTTCGGGTATTCCAGTCTTCATAGGGTAGACATCCTCAAAAAATATGGCATCTGGAAATTCAACTATCGTATTTGCCACTATACCATCTATGTCAGATTTTAATACTAAAAATCTCATAGCTGTAATTGTTTCAAGATATCCCAGAAAGATACAATCAACAGTTTTCGGACCTAGTTTCTTTCTCTTGTGTTCATGATCAAGCACCTTAGCAAGGCAGCCCCACAGACGAAGATACTTAAGACTAGTCATCATGCCTTTCCATAACTCCAAGGGTTTCTTATCCATGTGTTTTAGAGGGACTCTATTTAAAATATGGCATGCCATATTTAGAGCCACTCCCCACGTGTATTTAGGCAACCGAGAGTTAATAAGCATACTATTAATCATATCTCTAAATGTTCTGTTCTTTCGCTCAGCAACCCTATTAACCTCAGACATGTATGGTGGAGTAACTTCATGAACTATACCATTATTTGCACAAAATATATTAAAAGCATTACTCGTAAACTCACCACCTATGTCAGATCTCAACCGTTTAAGTACCTTGCTGGTTTGTTTTTCTACTTCAGTTTTATATATAATGAATTTACTAAGTGTTTCATCCTTATGTCTAAGTAAATAAACATAACAATATCTACTACTATCATCTATAAAAGTAATTAAGTATCTAAACTAGTCCTTGGTCAACACACCGCCAATTTCACAAATATCAGTGTATACTAAATCTAATAAGTCTGAATCTCTAACAATATTGTGAAAAGGTTTCCATATTTGTTTAGCAGACACACATACTTGACATTTAGAATTCTTTTCTATGGTATGTTTTGGAATCTACTCTAAGTTCATCATATTCTTAAGAGCACCAAAGTTTAACTGACCTAGTCTAGCATGCCATATATTCGAGGATTCAATACAGTAAACAGAAGGAATAATATTATTATTCAATGTCCCCAAAACGGGTTCAGCATTAATAACAAATAAACCATTTGACAAGTAACCCTTTCCAAAAAAGTGTACCAATATGAATAAGAACTACTTTATTACACTTGAAAGAAATTTCAAAACCACTAGAAACTAAACAGCTTCCACTTATTATATTTCTACGCATGCCGGGAACATGATGCACTCTAGTCAGAGATAGTATACGTTCTGAAGGGAATTTTAGATCCATATTTCATATTCCAAGTACTTGAGCAGCACTAGCATTCCCCATCTTCACAGTCAAGCTATGACTCTGTTGGTAAGCTATAAATAAACTAATATGCACATTAGCTCCAGTATCTATCAACCATTAATTTGACAGATAGGTAGAAAATATTACAGGGTTGTAGGATACATACCGGTCAACGTCGGTTTAAAAGTCGTAGCCTCACCAACAATCATGTTCACTACGGGCCCACTTGCGGTTCCAAGCACAACACTCGCTTGCGTTACCACCTCCGTTTTCTTCACTTTCTTTGTAAGGAAGTCCTTACTCCAGTGCCCAACCTGCCCACAAGACCAAAACGGTTTGTTTGCCTTTGGTTTCTTGGCCTTGTCGTTGTCACTCTTAGGTTTATTACTATTAACTTTCTTAGCAACAGCCTTCCTTTTCTGTCCTACAGTTGTTATGTTTACCTTTGAGGTACCGTGCTCAGTTGGCATCATATGTCCCTGTTTGGACTTGTGTTGTTCTTGGACCAAGATGTCCAGCATAAGGTTGGTCCAGGTGATCTCTCCTTTCTATCATTTCAGGGAGATAGAGAACTCTTCCCAAGACTTAGGGAGCTTTTCAATCACGCTCATAACCTTGAACTTCTCAGGGAGGTCTTGTCCACCACCTTGAATTCAAGAAATCTAGCCACAAAATACTTTTCCAGATCTTGTGAGTCAGTATTCGCTACAAGAAAAAGTTGAATAGACATCACACATTAGACATCGGTTGCTGATGCCACTGATGTTAAAAGAGGTAATAACATCACCCCGTGTTTTTCTAATGTCTTTGTTATTTGAAGACATCGATTATTTAACAACCGATGTCTAAAGTTCCCTAAAATAAATCAGCGCGGGCCACTTTAATTTGTTTCCCCCCTTAATGAAATTTTACAAAATTTCCCTCGTCTGATTGCCAATTATTTCCCCCGTGTTCAGAGAAACTAAAAAACAAAAAGAAGTAAATCTCTACAAATCTCTCTCTCGTCTCTCAACCCACCCCACTGAATCTCTCTCTTTCTCTCGCGTCTCTCGCCACTACAACCTTCGCTACTCTGATGACCACTACCACCTCCGCTGCTTTAGTAACCACCACCTACACCAGCTCCGATGGGTTCACCATCACAATCACCTTCACCGGTCTGCTAACAATATCTTGGTGTCTCCTCTGCTTTAATAGTTAAGTTTTTTTAAAATCAAAACCCTAATTTCTTAAATTGGGGATTTTTAAAATCGAAACCCTAATTTTTTAAATTAGGGTTTTTAATTTTAATACAATTTGTTTGTTATAAGGAGTATATTTTGGGTAAGAATTAGTATGTTGTTTTCGTTTACCTGGATTTATCTTTCATTTACTAATTTTTTTAATTTTGTTTTTATACATGATATAACTATTATTTGAGGTAATCTTTGGTTTATATTTAAGCTATTTTGATTGTTTGTAATTTTTTGCAGTTGTCTTGTATTTTTTTGCAGTTGTCTTGTGTTGACCAATGTTTCTCTTTGGTTTCTGAAAAAAAATGGAGACGTGTTTTCAATATGAGAAAGAGTATATTTGTGTGGCGCGGCCGGAACCATTGGAACCATAATGAGAGATGCAGTGAATTAAGATAATAGAGATGATGGCGATAAAGCTTGAAATACATGAGATCGAAAAGGTAATTTCTAATACTATTTGAACTTGATTTGAAAAGTCAATTGTTGCAACTTAGAACATTTGATTATTTAACAGGAGATTCTATTTTTTGTGGAGATTTCATATGTTTTGTGATAGCATTGTTTGAATTTTAGGTTTAGAGAGATAATAGAAATCTGCAGACTTATAGAATGCCGAGAAGAAATGTGTCTCACAGGTAGGATTACATCTGCATTATTTTTTGTTGCTGTTTATTGGTCTTAGGCCCAGTTCAGTGTTTAGTAGTAGTTTAAATTTGTATGGACAACTCTAGCTATTACAAGTTACTTGGTTACAGATATAACTCCTCTATCAGCGTATCTTGTTTCACTAGAACTCATAAAAAATTAAAAAAAAAATTATTTGTTTATTATTTTGAGACATGGAATATCTTAGAGTATTCTGAAATCTTTTACTTGGCCGTGCTGCTGCAATATGCTTGTTGTAGCTTCTTGGACAGAGCAGTGGATTTCAGGTGGCGGCAACTCATCGACCATGTACAAAAGGCCTTTGGCTTGGGATGATAACGATAGGCAGGAATCAAGTGTTTCGAGCTCGAGAGATTGATCCCAAGTCTTTAATTATTGAGGTTTGGTTTATTGTCTGAATGATTTTCTTTGGTTTTCCTCATGTCTTAATAGGTTTACTTAAGAAAATGAACTTAATGTCTTTTTTAACTTGACAAAAAAAAAAGAAAATTACGAACTTAAACGCAGATTGATCTTCTTTGTGATTTTTGCAGGCTTATGAGAAGGGTTTGATGATTGCATTGATTCCATTTACTTCAAAGGTATGTTTCTGGTTGATTTTGTGCATACTGTTTGATGTGGCTCGTAGCAGTCATACCAAATTTATGTGTGCAGATATTGGAACCTTGTCATAATAATCTAGCATATCAACCACCCAATCCTTGGACTATGGGTATCCTTGCATTACTAACTGAGATTTATACAATGCCAAATTTAAAAATGAACCTTAAGTTTGACATTGAGGTACATCTTTACTTATCTAAGTCTATGTTTCACATTTTCAAACTGTGTACATCTTTACTTGTTTAAGTCTATGTTTGACATTACTATGTTTCCCTTGGTCTCAAGGACGGACCAAGGGAAACAGAAGGAAATCTCAGTTAGCTGTTCTGATAAGATTGCACGTTGAAACATTGTTGGAGTTCAAGGTATATATACTGTTTCTTTTTTTTCCATGTTGATATTGAATCCTTAACTGGAGAACATTGAATATGATAGCATAAATGTCACCTGTAACCTACATGTAGACTGGTTATTTCAAATAGTTTGTTAGGAGTAGAAACTTTTAATAAGTCAGGTTAGCTGATGAAGAAGTCACCTTCTTACGTTCTTACGAGAAACATAGAGCTCTTTGTTTCTCTTTTTTTTCTTCATAATAGGTTTATGGTTACATTGTTTCCTATAAATTTCTCTCAATCTCCCAACAGATAACTTTAAATTGGGCCAGTCTGCTATACAAACCGAGCCTGTCATTGAACAAGTGTTTCTTACTCCTACACCCAAGTCTAAGACTGATTTTGAGCAACAGGTATTTCTTTACATTGTTTTACTTAAGTTTTTGATACAAATTTCTAATTACTAGATGATAATGTATGATATTCTATGCTTATTTTACCCACGCAGTTGTACAAATTAAGGAGAGTTTCAATGGTAGCAATACGAGCAGCCTTAAATCTCCAACATGGCAGCATGAAGGATTTCTATATATGTTCTCTATCCTCGAGGTATGCTTTCACAATACCTATTTGACTGTGCAATCAAATTTGGTATTGCTGCTTTTAAATGGTTGGAGTTTTGACTAATTGTTCTGTCTTTTTTTACAGAACGATTGTCTACAAAGGTTAATTGAAGCCTGATCAGTTGGAAGATTACAACTATGCAGATCTGGGAAATCAAAGGTTTACGAGCTACCTGGCCATGGTAAATATTTTCTCCATTCACTTTCTCTTTTAGCCACTGACTGCATACTTCGCCAACAAACAGTATATGACCAACCTGGAACTGAAGAAATGCAAGGTTGAGGAATGACTTCCGAGGCATTCTTGACGTATGAATAATCTCTTAAGTTCTTCCACCCCTTGAAATATGAATTTGGATGCCAGATTTGTTCTTTTGGGTGAGTTGGTAAGGTACCTCCATTAAAGTAAATCATGTTTCCAAAATATTTGGTTTGCTATTTTAACAGTCAACTGGTAGTTTGACCAGTTATTCTTACCAGTGTTTAGTCTCGTATCGATGTTTCGATTTTTAAAAAAATGCTTATGAATGATCCAACCATAAGTATGTCAAGATATATATATTTTAATGATATGATAAAAAAATTAGAAAAAAATAAATGTATTTGGTTTACTATTTTAAAAATCAACTAGTAGTTTGACCAGTTATTCTTACTGGTGTTTAGTCCCGTACCGATGTTTCGAGTTTTTAAAAAATATTTATAAATGATCCAACCGTAAAGATGTGAGGATCTATATAATTTAGTGATATGATAAAAAATTTAGAAAAAAATAAATGTATTTGGTTTGTTATTTTAACAGTTAACAAGTAGTTTGACCAGTACTTCTTACTAGTATTTAGTTTGATACTAATGTTCAATTTTTTAAAAAATGTTTATGAATAATCCAACCGTAAGGATGTAAGGATATATATATTTTAGTCATATAATAAAAAATTTAGAAAAAAAATAAATACATTTGATTTGATATTTAATAGTCAACTAGTAGTTTGACCAGTACTTTTTACTAGTTTTAGTCCAATATCGATGTTTCGATTTTTTAAAAAAATGTTTATGAATGATCCAATCTTAAAAATGTCAATATTTAAATATTTTAGTGATATGATAAAAAAATTAGGAAAAACAAATGCATTTGGTTTGATATTTTAACAGTCAACTAGGAGTTTGACCAGTACTTCTTACTAGTGATAGTCCCATACCGATGTTTTGATTTTTTAAAAAATGTTTATGAATGATCTAACCTTACAGATGTCAATATTTATATACTTTAGTGATAAGATAAAAAATTTAGAAAAAAATAAATGTATTTGGTTTGCTATTTTAACAGCCAACTAGTAGTTTGACCCGTACTTCTTACTGGTGTTTAGTCCCATAATGATGTTTTCTTTTTTTTAATATGTTTATGAATGATCCAATATTATAGATATTAAGATCTATATATTTTAGTGCTATGATAAAAAAAAATTAAAAAAAAATAAATGTATTTTAATCATTAGATCTCGATTATTTTTACAAATAAAGTATAAATAAACATTATTCTAAATTTCACCGCACACTCTTGTTAATGAAATTTATCATAAAATTGATCAAAATTATAATTTTAATTTTTTAATAAAATAATGAGTTGTTAAAATAAATTATAAAATTATAATATTTACTATCTTCCTTATTAATTCGAATGTATATACTCCTTTATATAATAGGCTTCTGATTTAAATATGAAATTATGATTTAGATTAATTGAGAAAAAGATAAAATTGGTTAAATATATTCTAAATAGGATTGACTTTTAAACACTTTTATTTTTCTTATTAATTCAATAACACAAATTTTAAATAGGATTGACTTCTAAATATTTATTATCTTCCCTATTAATTTGAATGCATATAAAGAAATTAATTTTTATTGAATAAAAATAGAGGAGCTCTAGAAAAATAGATAAATAATTTTCAGACGATTTTGAAACTTCGGTGGGATTTTCCTTTATATATATATAGACTAGTCAACAAAGTCGCGCTGCGCAGCGGTCCTAAACAAATATTTTTGAAAAATATCATATGAAATTTATTTACAAAAAAAATGAACTATAACAAAAAAAATTAATTATTCATAATTATTTCTCATTTTGTATCACGCTTTGTTAGGCTGACACCCATTATAATATACATAATAAAACAAAATTTTGTACATTTTTTTAATGATACCAATTTATATCACGTAATCTATAGCATATAATAATCGTACTAACTGTGAAGTTTTGTTAGGACAACGCGTGATGAAATAAAAAACAAATTAGATAAATTCTAGTATGAACTAATATTATTATTACATAAAATTAGTTTGAGCGGCTTTCTCGTCAAATACAATTCTAATAAAAATTTAGTATAATTTAGATAAAATTAGTTTGAGTCGCTCTCCCGTCACACACAATACTAATAAAAAATTATTATAATTTAGATAAAAATTAGTTTCATCCCCTCCCGCCAAACACCCGTATTAATAATAAAAATTATTATAATTTAGATAGAAATTTAATTTGAGCCTATTTGGATAAAAATTTAGTTTGAGCCGTTATCTCGTCAAATACATTATTAATTATAATCTAGTTAAATATATTTTAATATTCAAACAATAAACATATGTGAACCCATACAAATAAATAAACCTACAAGACTATTGTAATACAGCATCTCTTACACATTCTATTACTACTGGCTTTAATTCAACATTTTAGCAAATAACTTTTTAGTCTAAGAGTTTTAACGTATAGAGAATCTAAATCACCAACAGATCATTGAGATACAATTTTCTCGAAATTAGAATTTATGACTATAATATTTGGGTGTGTTGAAATTAGGGGTTGGATCATATTTTAAATTTGTTTAATTTTACACAGGCAACCGACTACATTAGATTTTAGTATATCGGAGGAATTTCCAAAAAAATGTAATTTTGGGCGAGATTTTTGAATTTTCAACAAAAGTAAATATAACAGAAAAAACGACCGAATTTAGTACTAAATACAACCGACTTATTAAATATTACTCCCGTATTTATTATCGGTCTAAAAACCGGTTATATTTAGCTAAATATAACCAGAAACAGTTGTATTTACACATTTTTCTTGTATTATTGCAGATAATTTTAATAAAAGCATGATGTACACTTAAAAATATCGTCTATACCACATTAACAAATTTATATACCAAATCGAAACCTATTCATACATAGTTATATTACATAAATAGATGGGAAAATCAATATTATACAAAAGAGTAAATGATGAAGATTAAACAAGAAAATACTATAAAAATGGGATATTACGGTATTTCATATTAACCAGTAGAATAATTTGGTGGATTCGGCTTATTCGTCATGACAAATATAACGAATAAATTGGGCTAAATAAATTGGGCTAATATCAGGTTAGTTTTGTTTAACTTTTGGGCCTCTAACAAAAAATTTCATAAGATTATATTCTAATTTTTACTAATATATGTCCAACATAGTTTATTTATCCTAAGATTAAAGCCCAATTTTCAATAAATACATCCATCGGAGTCTACTATGCTCTCGGAGCTTCTAGAATTTTCTACACTTTTCAAACTACTTTATTAAAATTCAGATCTTGCATCTTATTACTGCAACCATCTCCGTTTCCTATTATTTCTCCAAAACTCTCCTCTGAATCTCAAATTTTTACATAATTGAGAATCGATATCACTCTTGAAGCATTGAATACATTAAAAATCGATCTTCTTTACCCAAATTTTAATTATAATGTTAATTTCTCCACACAAAAAAATCAAAGCAGTACAATTTCCGGTCTTGCAATTTTTGCATGATATTTCAATTGTTTAGATTTACAAATAATTGCTCGATATTTTCCGCTCTCGTATGATGACGGTACAAAATTTTCAAACTTCTGTTTCTTTTAACTTTTTCCTCATTCGAATTGCTAAGTGATAGTTAAACCCAATTTTTTATTTTAGAAAATTGATATATGCATTCATGTACACTATCATATATTTTTTTCGTAAGTGATAGGTGAACCAAATTTTCTATTTTAGAAAATTGATATATACATTCATGTACACTATGATTACTTTTTTTATATAGTTTGACTGTATTGAACTAAACCAAGCATCATATTTGGAACTTTTCTAAACATAAAAACTTTTAATTTTAAAACCTAAATACAAATATTAAATTTAATTTAATTTAATTTAAATATTTGGTTTAATTCAAGTTTGGCATGAAATTTTGACATTTATTATACATTTTTGGGTATTTTTGCCGATTTTGTTCAGTTGTAGCCAAAATCAAACTTTGTAATGGATTGTGTTTATATTATTTAATTTTATAAATATGTGGATTTAACGTAATAAAATTCATTAACGTAATTTTAATTTATGTGTAGGATTTCTAATATAAACAATGAAGAAAATGCTCCACCGAAAACTAAATTCACTGCCGGAGGTGAGTAATTTATCAATGATTATGCTTAAAAAATTATTTACTAGTGCAATACTTGTATGTAATATCCTTTCAAGAGCGGTTTGTTTTTTGAAAGGTAAATACCCATTATCAAATCATGTGCCCACAAACCTTGATGAGGTACATAGTTGACATAAGTAAAATTTAACCAGAACAATTTATTAAAATACTTTTAAACCTTAATTCGACTCCATTATATTATGTGGTGGAGTGAACAGGACAAATTCGGACAACAACAATACCACCGCAGTGGAGGAGCTCGTATTTTGGGATAAAGGAAACCTAAGTGAGGTTAGTGCATCTGTAACTTTTCTGATCTGTTGCATAAGACTTTTTTGGAGTTTTTTTTTCATTTATAATAAAAAGCATTTTACATGAAATTAGAATTACTATTATTTAGAATTAACTTGATAACTCTACTAGTATGAGATGTTAATGGAAATTAAGAAATTAAAATACCATGAGTTAAAAATAAACATCAGTCTCTTATGCTCATCAACTTCAATACTTAACTCAAACTATATATGTTACATATATCATAGAAGCATGATACAAGTGTTTTAACATGTAGGTCATAAATCAAGACTGCTATGTCATAAACAATTTTGACTTTGGGGATGCTTTTGTGGAACACAAAGACATGGCATATGCTGAAAAGGTGACCACAAACCTTAATGAGGTGTATACTTATTGTATGGTAAATTATTTAGATATTGATATATTGCTACATGATTATATTTATCTTTCTCCTTTACGTGTCATCGCATGTAGAACAACAATCAAGACTACTACATTAAAAACCATGTTAATTTTGGAGATGCTTTTCTGGTAAACAAAGACATGCCAAATGCAATCAAGGCACACATAAACTTGATGAGGTACATACTTAATACATTTAAAATTATTTAGATATCGATATATAACTTCGTAATCGATTTTCTCCAACTTTTTCCTCTACGTGTTACCGCATGCAGAACCAAAATCAGGACTGCTATGTCGGAAACAATTTTGATTTTGGACATGCCTTTCTGGGAAATAAAGACATGCCAAATGCTAACAAGGTGCACACAAATCTTGATGAGGTATATACTTAATATATGTAAATTTATTTATATATTGATATTGCAGAAACGGTACTTGACGAACTAATTATTCTTCTTTTGCAACTATATATACTTCATCTTCCTAAATCTACAGGGTACTGCATAATTAAGTACCATGTGTTTAAAATGAACATGAGTCTCTTATGCTCATCAACTTTAATGCTTAACTCATACTGTACATATCACATATTATAGAAGCATGATACTGGATGCATTGCGAACTCAGCAAACAATACGGAGACTTCCAGTTTTGAATTGATAGGAAATTCGCCGTCTGATGATGATCAGCAGGTACCATCATAGCTTATTGTAGTAGCTTAGCAGTTCAAATTCTAAAACTATAAACATCTACATAATCTTATTGAATCCTTTATGAAATGATATTAGGGAATGGACGAGGACTTTTGGGCGCTTCTTTCTGCATTTCTTGAAGGCGACAACTAGTTTTGAGTACTTAAATCAACCCCCAGTGGGTTGAAAAAACAAATTTATCTACTTCATCTTTGTATCACAATCGAATTCCAGCGGATGCACTCGCGGGAAGAAACCAGGAGATATATCAGAAATGTGACATCTTTAGAAAAATACAAGCACGATACTGATGTGCAAAACTTTAGTTTTTTTCTCGAATGATATTGTATATAATGTTACAAATAATATGTTATAAATAAATTATTACTAAAATATAATGATATATTTATAAATTGTATTAAGAAAAAAAGTATATTACTAATAGGAACAATCTTGTATAATCTTTTTTCTTGATATAAATCTTTAAACATTAAATACACTGATACTTATATATTCTGGCCAGTTTTTTATCGTACCATTAGTTATTGAAAAAATAATTTTAAATTCCATGAACTATAGTCACTTTTTTCTAGTTACATGAACTATAAATATAAATTGATAAGTAATTAAAATTTTCAATTTTTCTAATCGCAATCCTTCTGTTAGATTTTAAGTTACGCCGTTAGTTTTTAATAATGTGGCATCTTATAAAAATAAATAAAAAATATGTAATTAGTTGTGAAGAACATTCTTGAAGTTTAAGAGAATCGAGGACAATTTTGAAGGTGATTTTAGTGTCCAAAATCCAAGTTTGAGTAACCAAATTGCTCATTCTTCAATTCACTATCTATCTACACCATCAAAATTTGGTTTGGGTAATTTCTAAATTTTGACTTGAATATTGTTTTGATTCGAATAGCTTTTTAGTGATTTTAATGATGTAGATTAATAGATCGTACGATTGTGAGCATGTTCATATAATTTTCGTGATTTTAGTATTCGAATTAGCCTTGCCAGAAAATTCTTGTGCCACCGGTGTTCTTGGTTTTTCCGGCATGATTTGATTTTATTTAGGAGTATAAATTAGCCTAATAGACTCGTTTGATATTTTTTATCACTATATACGATCTTCATTGAATTTTTGGGTCAATTTTGGTGTATCATAAATTCGAGTTCACCAGATCTTGTTGGATGTTCGCCGGAATTGGGAGCATTACTGGTCGAAAACTGGGTTGCCCAGATTCCGATAGGGTGTCCTTTCTTTTTCCGGCGAAGTTCTTCACCATGAAACTGTTTAATCTTCGAAACTCAATTTTCAACTTTAAAAATCGTTTTTCACCTAAAAACTGCGTAACTTAAAAATTTAAAGGAAGGACTGCAATGAGAGAAATTCAAAAGTTAGATTAGATATAAATTTATATTTATACTTCAGGGACTTAGACAAAAAAATATATATAATTCAGGGATGATGAAATTAATTTCCCTTAGTTATTCCACCACAACAAACAGAGTACGTTTTCTGATATAAGTTTACCATTTTTTTCATGATATTTCGAGTATAGCCTGATTTTCAAATATTTGCTTAATCTTTGCCTATTTATATGATGCCTTTAAGATATTCATCAATTTTAACTTGTACAGATCGGTAATTTATAGCTAAACTTAATTTTAGAAATCAAATATTTATGTTCATATATTCACATGATGGTTACTTGATTTATTCGTAGTTTGATTGGATCGAACAAAACCAAGCATCATATTTTGAATTTTTATACAAATAAAAGTTGTACTTTTAAAATATGACATATAATAAATATTAAATTTCATTATATTTTTTGTTTGGATTGAGGTTTGGCAAAAAACAAATTTACTTATTTGCATTTCATTACATTTTCAGGTATTTAACTGAATTTGGTTATAAGCTTTAACTTAAATCAAACTCGATAATTTGAATTTAATTTTGTATTATATATAGGATTTCTTATGTAAACAATGAGACACTCTATGAAAAAATAAGGTAACACTTCGAGCTATGTATGTTTCTTTGAAAATTTTGAATTCATCCATAATTATTTACACGTCAAGATTCGGAACTTTGACCTCTTTTAGAGGTCTCTAATTTCCCTTGAAAATTTTGTATTTATCCATATAATATTTTTTATTTATATATAGTTGAAGTCACGCATACGTTATTAGTCGAAAACTTAATCTCTTTTAGAGATATGTAATTTCCTTTAAAAATTTTGAATTTATCCATATAATACTTTTCTCCTTTTTATATATTTAAAATCATGCACACTAGAAGTAAAAATATTTACATTTCTAAAAGTTCACATTTCGAGGTATGTAATTTATTAATAATTTTAGACTTAATTGCACTATATTGGCATGAACTTTGTTCATTTTGACGAAAATGGTTAAATCTTTATTCGTGCCAGTGTAATGGCTAGTTGTTGAATTTGTCAACAATATCGAGGCTCTGCGCCCCTCTCGTTAAATTTTCCGTTAAATAGAACAAATGTTTAAATTATATGACAAATAACCCAAATTAAAAATTAGGGTTCATGTTCAACAGTTACCCACCATGATAACCCAAAATCTCAATATCAACAATTTTATGATGTTGATTGTTTATTAACGGAGAAACATGGGTTGAAGTAGAGACCCACTGGTCGGGGGAGAAATTGACAGTTGGGAAGGTGGTTTCATGTGTAATAGTGTACACGCTCTGTGGGTCGTGTTTATGATGACAGAAAGAGACAAACGGAGAGAGAGATAGAGAGGGGTTCGAAAAGAGAACAAAAGAGAGACGAGGGGGACAAAGAGGCTTGAGAATAGAGGAAAACAGACAGGCGAGGAAGATTGATGGCGATGAAAGTGAAGGGTTTCGAGCACATAAACGCAACGGGATCAGTAATTAAATACGTGAAAAACCTGAATTTTTGAAACCCACCGCGGGATCCATGTGAAAAACTGATATTTAATTCGTAGATCAGATTGTTTACCTTAAGAAGCTTTATAAATGGGTTGAATAATAGAGATCTAAAGATTGTTCAACCACCACGCATCCCTCTCTCGCGATGTACGCTCTATTGGTATCCACACGAATGCTGGAACTCAAGGATTGGATGTGTACTAGCACAAAATCGTTTCTTCTTACTCTGTCCATCTTCTCTTTTGGTAGTTAGGGTTTTAGTAAAAGTCTAATACCCAAAATCAGCCACACAAGAAATATTATATAGAGAGTAGAAAAAGAAATATAACTCTTAACTAATTAGGAGTTATTATTAATTCAAAATTCCTATTTGTATAATAATTAAGTCACACTTAATTATTTAACAACTGAATTTCATAATTGATATTAGTAAATTTGAATATCATTATTTATCTAATTAATTAACTCATACTTAATTAATATTATAATTAATTCGAAGAATTTTAATTTAATTTAAATCCAATTTAAATTAAATAATCATTCAAGCATTCTTTGTGTGTGACCCTATAGGTTATTATTACGTTGGCAACGAATTTTAAATCTAATATAAAATCATAAACAATTAGCGGCATCTAGTAATACATCATTGCTACCCAAGTAATAATAATTGAATCGATGATCGATTAAATCTTTCGTGAATAATGTATAATGTAATATAATCTCTTTGACCAAATATGATAGATTAAACTAGAGGCATGTAATGTGTCATCTGCGTCATAGTTTAATCCAAGTTTCCTTGATGAATGAATAGACTATCATATCAAATCAATATTTGAGTGTGCCCACGCATTTCATAGTCTAGCTGACACAAGAGACCAATAATATCACTCCTAAAATTTAAAAACAAAGAAGTTCAAGAAAAATAGATAAATATGATTCTTATTAGAGGTCTGGAAGTTTTACTTTTTATATATCCAGAATACTCTTTTATATAATAGGCTTGAACTTCAATTCAAATAGTAATTTATGATTTAAGTTACTTGAGAAAAATGTAAAAAAGATATCAACAAATTCTAAATAATATTGACTTCTAAATATTTACTATCTTCCTTATTAATTCGAATGTATATATTCCTTTATATAATAGGCTTCTGATTTAAATATGAAATTATGATTTAGATTAATTGAGAAAAAGATAAAATTGGTTAAATATATTCTAAATAGGATTGACTTTTAAACACTTTTATTTTTCTTATTAATTCAATTACACAAATTCTAAATATGATTGACTTCTAAATATTTATTATCTTCCCTATTAATTTGAATGCATATAGAGAAATTAATTTTTATTGAATAAAAATAGAGGAGCTCTAGAAAAATAGATAAATAATTTGCAGACGATTTTGAAACTTCGGTGGGATTTTCCTTTATATATATAAAGAATAGTCAACAAAGTCGCGCTGCGCAGCGGTCCTAAACAAATATTTTTGAAAAATATCATATGAAATTTATTTACAAAAAAAATGAACTATAACAAAAAAAATTAATTATTCATAATAATTTCTCATTTTGTATCACGCTTTGTTAGGCTGACACCCATTATAATATACATAATAAAACAAAATTTTGTACATTTTTTTAATGATACCAATTTATATCACGTAATCTATAGCAGATAATAATCGTACTAACTGTGAAGTTTTGTTACGACAACGCGTTATGAAATAAAAAACAAATTAGATAAATTCTAGTATGAACTAATATTATTATTACATAAAATTAGTTTGAGTGGCTTTCTCGTCAAATACAATTCTAATAAAAATTTAGTATAATTTAGATAAAATTAGTTTGAGTCGCTCTCCCGTCACACACAATACTAATAAAAAATTATTATAATTTAGATAAAAATTAGTTTCATCCTCTCCCGTCAAACACAAGTATTAATAATAAAAATTATTATAATTTAGATAAAAATTTAATTTGAGCCTATTTGGATAAAAAATTAGTTTGAGCCGTTTTCTCGTCAAATACATTATTAATATAAAAAAATTATAATCTAGTTAAAATATATTTTAATATTCAAACAATAACCATATGCGAACCCATACAAATAAATAATATTATATTGGATATCTTTATATACACCCGAAAGCCGACGACCTGCAAAATTAAAACAAAAAACAAAACGAGTGTTACCGTAAACAATATTAAAGATTTCTAAATGGATGGCTTATCGATCCCTCTTACCTTCCATGGCCTTGGATCATTACTCATTGTTTACATCTCAAATAATCTTCATTTTTATATATAGTTATTGTAATTTATTTATTTTTGTATTCCGAATACTTAAAAGGAACTCATTGTTCTTTTCTAATTCGAATAAGTTAAAATAAGTTTTAATTATTATATAAGGAATTTATTTTTCTTTTCTAATTTGAATAAGTTAATATAGTTTTAATTAATATAGGTCTCTCCTTACCTTATATATAAGACCTAAAGTAGGAAATCTGAATTTTAATATTTATTTTCCAATTAGAAGTGAATTCCGAGAAAGTGAAATTTCATATGAGGTTTTGTAAAATATTTATTTTCAAATATTAAATAAATATTTTTTAAGAGAAGTGCTATATATATACTGATTTATACTAATTTTCTGTCAAGATTTTTTATGGTGACACCGTTCGTAATAAATATGTATATAATTTAAAAAATACAAATAATATACAATACAAATAAAATTTAAGTAATCATCGTAACTCCAAACTTTAGTTATTTATATTATTACCTTTTTATACCGGCTTTGTGCTAGCCCCCCAAAACCAATTTTTATAAGGCAATTAACACTTTAAATTGTTATTGCCTTATCGGGAAGGTCTTTGTTACAAAGTATATCTTGTGTGTGGCTTTGTCATATATGATGGTTTAACTTGTGTACATATTTTTACATAATTTGATATGGTATCTAAAAAATTTTTCCAATGAAATAGAAACTAAAAATAGAAATTAAATATTATAATTTTTACTCCAGCATTAAAGCACATAAGGGCAAAAGTTAAGGCCTCATATATTAATAAGGGTTAAATGGAATTTAAGTCATTGAACTTACTACTAACTTTTAATTGGATCATACAAAATCAAAAACTTTAATTCAAATTATTTTCTCCAGGTCTCTTGTTATTGCCTTAAAAATTGGATAGAAAGATGAAAAAGTGGCATGTGCACCTCAGCTAAAAGCTTGTATGTGACCAAATTATATTACTCAAACCCACGTAATCACCCATTTTCCCATTTATACAATCTATCAATTAAGGTTTATAAAGAGCTCATCCCATCTTTTATGTCTGATATAAAGACGGAAAGACGGTAGTTCTTCGATTTTAAATTTGGATGCAACTTTTTTTTACAGGAATATTGGTTGGTCAAATTCTCTTTATAGGACTTTACCTAAAAATTGTTTTAGTAACAAATATATGACCAACTTATAGAATCTCATTTATATATTTTATTATCCCAATTCCAGGGGTTTGCATAACAAAATTCTTGATCACTCTCCTTACTACTAACATAAAATCCCATGTCACTACCACTAGTATTTTTACCACTTTCATACGTTTCATTTAAGTTTACTTCCCTATCATCACTACAAGAAAATAAGGCTCAATACAATCGCTTAAATACAACCAGGGTCAAATACAACCCTTTTCGGTTGAATTTAAGGCGTGCGGCTAAATTCAACCGCATGCGGTCATATTTATTTACAGCCGTATTTACGCGGTCGAATTTAGCAACAAATGCAAACGTATGCGGTTGAATTTAGCAATACTCCTAAATTCGACCGCATTCGGTCGAATTTAGCCTTACCAAAAAAATGGGTGTACGGTTGAATTTAGAGGTACTTCTAAATTCAACCCCATACAGTCGAATTTAGCCTTTTTAAAAAAATGAGGGAAATTTTCCCGCCAGCCAATTTTTCGACACTCCTAAATTCAACCGTTTTTGGTCGAATTTGATATTTTGAAATGACGGGAAATTTCCGGCACTTTTAAAATGTTGGTTGCAAAAGTGGGGGAAATTTTTCGCTTTTTTAAAAATTGTAATTTTAGTAGAAATCAATTGTATTTATCTATTATGAATGCATTGGGTAATATTAATTATTTTCACAATTTAATTTTTTTTAAATAAATTATTTAAGTAACTTATTAATTTTGTACAAGTTATATGCGAACCGAGCTATTCACGAAATAAATATTAAGATTTATATATATTTTAGTGATATGATATAAATTTTAGAAAAAAATTAACGTATTTGGTTTGCTATTTTAACAATCAATCAGTAGTTTGACCAATTCTTCTTGCTAGTGTTTAGTCCCAAACTAATTTTTTGATTTTTTTTAAAAAATTTATATATTTTAGTGATCTGATAAATTTTTAGAAAAAAATAATATATTTGGTTTACTATTTTAATAGTCAACTAGTAGTTTGACCAGTACTTCTTACTAGTATTTAGTCACATATTGATGTTTAATTTTTTAAAAAATGTTTATGAATGATCCAACCATAAGGATGTCAAGATATATATATTTTACTGATATGATAAAAAATTTAGAAAAAAATAAATGTATTCGGTTTGCTATTTTAACAGTCAACTAGTAGTTTGACCAGTTATATATTCTTATTAGTCTTTAGTCCCGTACCGATATTTCGATTTTTTAAAAAATGTTTATGAATGATCCTAAGAATGTCAAGATCTATATGTTTTAATGATATGATAAAAAATTTAGAAAAAAAAATATTTGGTTTGCTATTTTAACAGTCAACTGGTAGTTTGACCAGTTATTCTTACCAGTGTTTAGTCTCGTATCGATGTTTCGATTTTTTAAAAAATGCTTATGAATGATCCAACCATAAGTATGTCAAGATATATATATTTTAATGATATGATAAAAAAATTAGAAAAAAATAAATGTATTTGGTTTACTATTTTAAAAATCAACTAGTAGTTTGACTAGTTATTCTTACTGGTGTTTAGTCCCGTACCGATGTTTCGAGTTTTTAAAAAATATTTATAAATGATCCAACCGTAAAGATGTGAGGATCTATATAATTTAGTGATATGATAAAAAATTTAGAAAAAAATAAATGTATTTGGTTTGTTATTTTAACAGTTAACAAGTAGTTTGACCAGTACTTCTTACTAGTATTTAGTTTGATACTAATGTTCAATTTTTTAAAAAATGTTTATGAATAATCCAACCGTAAGGATGTAAGGATATATATATTTTAGTCATATAATAAAAAATTTAGAAAAAAAATAAATACATTTGATTTGATATTTAATAGTCAACTAGTAGTTTGACCAGTACTTTTTACTAGTTTTAGTCCAATATCGATGTTTCGATTTTTTAAAAAAATGTTTATGAATCATCCAATCTTAAAAATGTCAATATTTAAATATTTTAGTGATATGATAAAAAAATTAGGAAAAACAAATGCATTTGGTTTGATATTTTAACAGTCAACTAGGAGTTTGACCAGTACTTCTTACTAGTGATAGTCCCATACCGATGTTTTGATTTTTTAAAAAATGTTTATGAATGATCTAACCTTACAGATGTCAATATTTATATACTTTAGTGATAAGATAAAAAATTTAGAAAAAAATAAATGTATTTGGTTTGCTATTTTAACAGCCAACTAGTAGTTTGACCCGTACTTCTTACTGGTGTTTAGTCTCATAATGATGTTTTCTTTTTTTTAATATGTTTATGAATGATCCAATATTATAGATATTAAGATCTATATATTTTAGTGCTATGATAAAAAAAATTAAAAAAAAATAAATGTATTTTAATCATTAGATCTCGATTATTTTTACAAATAAAGTATAAATAAACATTATTCTAAATTTCACCGCACACTCTTGTTAATGGAATTTATCATAAAATTGATCAAAATTATAATTTTAATTTTTTAATAAAATAATGAGTTGTTAAAATAAATTATAAAATTATAATATTTACTATCTTCCTTATTAATTCGAATGTATATACTCCTTTATATAATAGGCTTCTGATTTAAATATGAAATTATGATTTAGATTAATTGAGAAAAAGATAAAATTGGTTAAATATATTCTAAATAGGATTGACTTTTAAACACTTTTATTTTTCGTATTAATTCGATAACACAAATTTTAAATAGGATTGACTTCTAAATATTTATTATCTTCCCTATTAATTTGAATGCATATAAAGAAATTAATTTTTATTGAATAAAAATAGAGGAGCTCTAGAAAAATAGATAAATAATTTTCAGATGATTTTGAAACTTCGGTGGGATTTTCCTTTATATATATATAGACTAGTCAACAAAGTCGCGCTGCGCAGCGGTCCTAAACAAATATTTTTAAAAAATATCATATGAAATTTATTTACAAAAAAAATGAACTATAACAAAAAAAATTAATTATTCATAATTATTTCTCATTTTGTATCACGCTTTGTTAGGCTGACACCCATTATAATATACATAATAAAACAAAATTTTGTACATTTTTTTAATGATACCAATTTATATCACGTAATCTATAGCAGATAATAATCGTACTAACTGTGAAGTTTTGTTAGGACAACGCGTGATGAAATAAAAAACAAATTAGATAAATTCTAGTATGAACTAATATTATTATTACATAAAATTAGTTTGAGCGGCTTTCTCGTCAAATACAATTCTAATAAAAATTTAGTATAATTTAGATAAAATTAGTTTGAGTCGCTCTCCCGTCACACACAATACTAATAAAAAATTATTATAATTTAGATAAAAATTAGTTTCATCCCCTCCCGTCAAACACCCGTATTAATAATAAAAATTATTATAATTTAGATAGAAATTTAATTTGAGCCTATTTGGATAAAAATTTAGTTTGAGCCGTTATCTCGTCAAATACATTATTAATTATAATCTAGTTAAAATATATTTTAATATTCAAACAATAAACATATGCGAACCCATACAAATAAATAAACCTACAAGACTATTGTAATACAGCATCTCTTACACATTCTATTACTACTGGCTTTAATTCAACATTTTAGCAAATAACTTTTTAGTCTAAGAGTTTTAACGTATAGAGAATCTAAATCACCAACGGATCATTGAGATACAATTTTCTCGAAATTAGAATTTATGACTATAATATTTGGGTGTGTTGAAATTAGGGGTTGGATCATATTTTAAATTTGTTTAATTTTACACAGGCAACCGACTACATTAGATTTTAGTATATCAGAGGAATTTCCAAAAAAATGTAATTTTGGGCGAGATTTTTGAATTTTCAACAAAAGTAAATATAACAGAAAAAATGACCGAATTTAGTACTAAATACAACCGACTTATTAAATATTACTCCCGTATTTATTATCGGTCTAAAAACCGGTTATATTTAGCTAAATATAACCAGAAACAGTTGTATTTACACATTTTTCTTGTATTATTGCAGATAATTTTAATAAAAGCATGATGTACACTTAAAAATATCGTCTATACCACATTAACAAATTTATATACCAAATCGAAACCTATTCATACATAGTTATATTACATAAATAGATGGGAAAATCAATATTATACAAAAGAGTAAATGATGAAGATTAAACAAGAAAATACTATAAAAATGGGATATTACGGTATTTCATATTAACTAGTAGAATAATTTGGTGGATTCGGCTTATTCGTCATGACAAATATAACAAATAAATTGGGCTAAATAAATTGGGCTAATATCAGGTTAGTTTTGTTTAACTTTTGGGCCTCTAACAAAAAATTTCATAAGATTATATTCTAATTTTTACTAATATATGTCCAACATAGTTTATTTATCCTAAGATTAAAGCCCAATTTTCAATAAATACATCCATCGGAGTCTACTATGCTCTCGGAGCTTCTAGAATTTTCTACACTTTTCAAACTACTTTATTAAAATTCAGATCTTGCATCTTATTCCTGCAACCATCTCTGTTTCCTATTATTTCTCCAAAACTCTCCTCCGAATCTCAAATTTTTACATAATTGAGAATCGATATCACTCTTGAAGCATTGAATACATTAAAAATCGATCTTCTTTACCCAAATTTTAATTATAATGTTAATTTCTCCACACAAAAAAATCAAAGCAGTACAATTTCCGGTCTTGCAATTTTTGCATGATATTTCAGTTGTTTAGATTTACAAATAATTGCTCGATATTTTCCGCTCTCGTATGATGACGGTACAAAATTTTCAAACTTCTGTTTCTTTTAACTTTTTCCTCATTCGAATTGCTAAGTGATAGTTAAACCCAATTTTTTATTTTAGAAAATTGATATATGCATTCATGTACACTATCATATATTTTTTTCGTAAGTGATAGGTGAACCAAATTTTCTATTTTAGAAAATTGATATATACATTCATGTACACTCTGATTACTTTTTTTATATAGTTTGACTGTATTGAACTAAACCAAGCATCATATTTGGAACTTTTCTAAACATAAAAACTTTTAATTTTAAAACCTAAATACAAATATTAAATTTAATTTAATTTAATTTAAATATTTGGTTTAATTCAAGTTTGGCATGAAATTTTGACATTTATTATACATTTTTGGGTATTTTTGCCGATTTTGTTCAGTTGTAGCCAAAATCAAACTTTGTAATGGATTGTGTTTATATTATTTAATTTTATAAATATGTGGATTTAACGTAATAAAATTCATTAACGTAATTTTGAATTTATGTGTAGGATTTCTAATATAAACAATGAAGAAAATGCTCCACCGAAAACTAAATTCACTGCCGGAGGTAAGTAATTTATCAATGATTATGCTTAAAAAATTATTTACTAGTGCAATACTTGTATGTAATATCCTTTCAAGAGCGGTTTGTTTTTTGAAAGGTAAATACCCATTATCAAATCATGTGCCCACAAACCTTGATGAGGTACATAGTTGACATAAGTAAAATTTAACCAGAACAATTTATTAAAATACTTTTAAACCTTAATTCGACTCCATTATATTATGTGGTGGAGTGAACAGGACAAATTCGGACAACAACAATACCACCGCAGTGGAGGAGCTCGTATTTTGGGATAAAGGAAACCTAAGTGAGGTTAGTGCATCTGTAACTTTTCTGATCTGTTGCATAAGACTTTTTTGGAGTTTTTTTTTCATTTATAATAAAAAGCATTTTACATGAAATTAGAATTACTATTATTTAGAATTAACTTGATAACTCTACTAGTATGAGATGTTAATGGAAATTAAGAAATTAAAATACCATGAGTTAAAAATAAACATCAGTCTCTTATGCTCATCAACTTCAATACTTAACTCAAACTATATATGTTACATATATCATAGAAGCATGATACAAGTGTTTTAACATGTAGGTCATAAATCAAGACTGCTATGTCATAAACAATTTTGACTTTGGGGATGCTTTTGTGGAACACAAAGACATGGCATATGCTGAAAAGGTGCCCACAAACCTTAATGAGGTGTATACTTATTGTATGGTAAATTATTTAGATATTGATATATTGCTACATGATTATATTTATCTTTCTCCTTTACGTGTCATCGCATGTAGAACAACAATCAAGACTACTACATTAAAAATCATGTTAATTTTGGAGATGCTTTTCTGGTAAACAAAGACATGCCAAATGCAATCAAGGCACACATAAACTTGATGAGGTACATACTTAATACATGTAAAATTATTTAGATATCGATATATAACTTCGTAATCGATTTTCTCCAACTTTTTCCTCTACGTGTTACCGCATGCAGAACCAAAATCAAGACTGCTATGTCGGAAACAATTTTGATTTTGGACATGCCTTTCTGGGAAATAAAGACATGCCAAATGCTAACAAGGTGCACACAAATCTTGATGAGGTATATACTTAATATATGTAAATTTATTTATATATTGATATTGCAGAAACGGTACTTGACGAACTAATTATTCTTCTTTTGCAACTATATATACTTCATCTTCCTAAATCTACAGGGTACTGCATAATTAAGTACCATGTGTTTAAAATGAACATGAGTCTCTTATGCTCATCAACTTTAATGCTTAACTCATACTGTACATGTCACATATTATAGAAGCATGATACTGGATGCATTGCGAACTCAGCAAACAATACGGAGACTTCCAGTTTTGAATTGATAGGAAATCCGTCGTCTGATGATGATCAGCAGGTACCATCATAGCTTATTGTAGTAGCTTAGCAGTTCAAATTCTAAAACTATAAACATCTACATAATCTTATTGAATCCTTTATGAAATGATATTAGGGAATGGACGAGGACTTTTGGGCGCTTCTTTCTGCATTTCTTGAAGGCGACAACTAGTTTTGAGTACTTAAATCAACCCCCAGTGGGTTGAAAAAACAAATTTATCTACTTCATCTTTGTATCACAATCGAATTCCAGCGGATGCACTCGCGGGAAGAAACCAGGAGATATATCAGAAATGTGACATCTTTAGAAAAATACAAGCACGATACTGATGTGCAAAACTTTAGTTTTTTTCTCGAATGATATTGTATATAATGTTACAAATAATATGTTATAAATAAATTATTACTAAAATATAATGATATATTTATAAATTGTATTAAGAAAAAAAGTATATTACTAATAGGAACAATCTTGTATAATCTTTTTTCTTGATATAAATCTTTAAACATTAAATACACTGATACTTATATATTCTGGCCAGTTTTTTATCGTACCATTAGTTATTGAAAAAATAATTTTAAATTCCATGAACTATAGTCACTTTTTTCTAGTTACATGAACTATAAATATAAATTGATAAGTAATTAAAATTTTCAATTTTTCTAATCGCAATCCTTCTGTTAGATTTTAAGTTACGCCGTTACTTTTTAATAATGTGGCATCTTATAAAAACAAATAAAAAATATGTAATTAGTTGTGAAGAACATTCTTGAAGTTTAAGAGAATCGAGGACAATTTTGAAGGTGATTTTAGTGTCCAAAATCCAAGTTTGAGTAACCAAATTGCTCATTCTTCAATTCACTATCTATCTACACCATCAAAATTTGGTTTGGGTAATTTCTAAATTTTGACTTGAATATTGTTTTGATTCGAATAGCTTTTTAGTGATTTTAATGATGTAGATTAATAGATCGTACGATTGTGAGCATGTTCATATAATTTTCGTGATTTTAGTATTCGAATTAGCCTTGCCAGAAAATTCTTGTGCCGCCGGTGTTCTTGGTTTTTCCGACATGATTTGATTTTATTTAGGAGTATAAATTAGCCTAATAGACTCGTTTGATATTTTTTATCACTATATACGATCTTCATTGAATTTTTGGGTCAATTTTGGTGTATCATAAATTCGAGTTCACCAGATCTTGTTGGATGTTCGCCGGAATTGGGAGCATTACTGGTCGAAAACTGGGTTGCCCAGATTCCGATAGGGTGTCCTTTCTTTTTCCGGTGAAGTTCTTCACCAAGAAACTGTTTAATCTTCGAAACTCAATTTTCAACTTTAAAAATCGTTTTTCACCTAAAAAATGCGTAACTTAAAAATTTAAAGGAAGGACTGCAATGAGAGAAATTCAAAAGTTAGATTAGATATAAATTTATATTTATACTTCAGGGACTTAGACAAAAAAATATATATAATTCAGGGACGATGAAATTAATTTCCCTTAGTTATTCCACCACAACAAACAGAGTACGTTTTTTGATATAAGTTTACCATTTTTTTCATGATATTTCGAGTATAGCCTGATTTTCAAATGTTTGCTTAATCTTTGCCTATTTATATGACGCCTTTAAGATATTCATTAATTTTAACTTGTACAGATCGGTAATTTATAGCTAAACTCAATTTTAGAAAACAAATATTTATATTCATATATTCACATGATGGTTACTTGATTTATTCGTAGTTTGATTGGATCGAACAAAACCAAGCATCATATTTTGAATTTTTATACAAATAAAAGTTGTACTTTTAAAATATGACATATAATAAATATTAAATTTCATTATATTTTTTGTTTGGATTGAGGTTTGGCAAAAAACAAATTTACTTATTTGCATTTCATTACATTTTCGGGTATTTAACTGAATTTGGTTATAAGCTTTAACTTAAATCAAACTCAATAATTTGAATTGAATTTTGTATTATATATAGGATTTCTTATGTAAACAATGAGACACTCTATGAAAAAATAAGGTAACACTTCGAGCTATGTATGTTTCTTTGAAAATTTTGAATTCATCCATAATTATTTACACGTCAAGAATCGGAACTTTGACCTCTTTTAGAGGTCTCTAATTTCCCTTGAAAATTTTGGATTTATCCATATAATATTTTTTATTTATATATAGTTGAAGTCACGTCTACGTTATTAGTCGAAAACTTAATCTCTTTTAGAGATATGTAATTTCCTTTAAAAATTTTGAATTTATCCATATAATACTTTTCTCCTTTTTATATATTTAAAATCACGCACACTAGAAGTAAAAATATTTACATTTCTAAAAGTTCACATTTCGAGGTATGTAATTTATTAATAATTTTAGACTTAATTGCACTATATTGGCATGAACTTTGTTCATTTTTGACGAAAATGGTTAAATCTTTATTCGTGCCAGTGTGATGGCTAGTTGTTGAATTTGTCAACAATATCGAGGCTCTGCGCCCCTCTCGTTAAATTTTCCGTTAAATATAACAAATGTTTAAATTATATGACAAATAACCCAAATTAAAAATTAGGGTTCATGTTCAACAGTTACCCACCATGATAACCCAAAATCTCAATATCAACAATTTTATGATGTTGATTGTTTATTAAAGGAGAAACATGGGTTGAAGTAGAGACCCACTGGTCGGGGGAGAAATTGACAGTTGGGAGGGTGGTTTCATGTGTAATAGTGTACACGCTCTGTGGGTTGTGTTTATGACGACAGAAAGAGACAAACGGAGAGAGAGATTGAGAGGGGTTCGAAAAGAGAACAAAAGAAAGACGAGGGAGACAGAGAGGCTTGAGAATAGAGGAAAACAGACAGGCGAGGAAGATTGATGGCGATGAAGTGAAGGGTTTCGAGCACATAAATGCAACGGAATCAATAATTAAATACGTGAAAAACCTGAATTTTTGAAACCCACCGCGGGATCCATGTGAAAAACTGATATTTAATTCGTAGATCAGATTGTTTACCTTAAGAAGCTTTACAAATTGGTTCAATAATAGAGATCTAAAGATTGTTCAACCACCACGCATCCCTCTCTCGCGATGTTCGCTCTATTGGTATCCACACGAATGCTTGAACTCAAGGATTGGATGTGTACTAGCACAAAATCGTTTCTTCTTACTTTGTCCATCTTCTCTTTTGGTGGTTAGGGTTTTAGTAAAAGTCTAACACCCAAAATCAGCCACACAAGAAATATTATATAGAGAGTAGAAAAAGAATTATAACACTTAACTAATTAGGAGTTATTATTAATTCAAAATTCCTATTTGTATAATAATTAAGTCACACTTAATTATTTAACAACTGAATTTTATAATTGATATTAGTAAATTCGAATATCATTATTTATCTAATTAATTAACTCATACTTAATTAATATTATAATTAATTCGAAGAATTTTAATTTATTTTAAATCCAATTTAAATTAAATAATCATTCAAGCATTCTTTGTGTGTGACCCTATAGGTTATTATTATGTTGACAACGAATTTTAAATCTAATATAAAATCATAAACAATGAGCGGCATCTAGTAATACATCATTGCTACCCAAGTAATAATAATTGAATCGATGATCGATTAAATCTTTCATGAATAATGTACAATATAATATAATCTCTTTGACCAAATATTATAGATTAAACTAGAGGCATGTAATGTGTCATCTGCGTCATAGTTTAATCCAAGTTTCCTTGATGAATGAATAGACTATCATATCAAATCAATATTTGAGTGTGCCCACGCATTTCATAGTCTAGCTCACACAAGAGACCAATAATATCACTCCTAAAATTTAAAAACAAAGAAGTTCAAGAAAAATAGATAAATATGATTCTTATTAGAGGTCTCGAAGTTTTATCTTTTATATATCAAGAATACTCTTTTATATAATAGGCTTGAACTTCAATTTAAATAGTAATTTATGATTTAAGTTACTTGAGAAAAATGTAAAAAAGATATCAACAAATTCTAAATAATATTGACTTCTAAATATTTACTATCTTCCTTATTAATTCGAATGTATATACTCCTTTATATAATAGGCTTCTGATTTAAATATGAAATTATGATTTAGATTAATTGAGAAAAAGATAAAATTGGTTAAATATATTCTAAATATGATTGACTTTTAAACACTTTTATTTTTCTTATTAATTCGATTACACAAATTCTAAATAGGATTGACTTCTAAATATTTATTATCTTCCCTATTAATTTGAATGCATATAAAAAAATTAATTTTTATTGAATAAAAATAGAGGAGCTCTAGAAAAATAGATAAATAATTTTCAGACGATTTTGAAACTTCGGTGGGATTTTCCTTTATATATATATAAAGACTAGTCAACAAAGTCGCGCTGCGCAGTGGTCCTAAACAAATATTTTGAAAAATATCATATGAAAATTATTTACAAAAAAAATGAACTATAACAAAAAAAATTAATTATTCATAATTATTTCTCATTTTGTATCATGCTTTGTTAGGCTGACACCCATTATAATATACATAATAAAACAAAATTTTGTACATTTTTTTAATGATATCAATTTATATCACGTAATCTATAGCAGATAATAATCGTACTAACTGTGAAGTTTTGTTAGGATAACGCGTGATGAAATAAAAAACAAATTAGATAAATTCTAGTATGAACTAATATTATAATTACATAAAATTAGTTTGAGCGGCTTTCTCGTCAAATACAATTCTAATAAAAAATTTAGTATAATTTAGATAAAATTAGTTTGAGTCGCTCTCCCGTCACACACAATACTAATAAAAAATTATTATAATTTAGATAAAAATTAGTTTCATCCCCTCCCGTCAAACACCAGCATTAATAATAAAAATTATTATAATTTAGATAAAAATTTAATTTGAGCCTATTTGGATAAAAATTTAGTTTGAGCCGTTATCTCGTCAAATACATTATTAATATAAAAAAATTATAATCTAGTTAGAATATATTTTAATATTCAAACAATAAACTTATGCGAACCCATACAAATAAATAATATTATATTGAATATCTTTATATACACCCGAGAGCCGACGACCTGCAAAATTAAAACAAAAAACAAAACGAGTGTTACCGTAAACAATATTAAAGATTTCTAAATGGATGGCTTATCGATCCCTCTTACCTTCGATGGCCTTGGATCATTGCTCATTGTTTGCATATCAAATAATCTTCATTTTTATATATAGTTATTGTAATTTATTTATTTTTGTATTCCGAATATGTAAAAGGAACTCATTTTTCTTTTCTAATTCGAATAAGTTAAAATAAGTTTTAATTATTATAAAAGGAATTTATTTTTTCTTTTCTAATTTGAATAAGTTAATATAGTTTTAATTAATATAGGTCTCTCCTTACCTTATATATAAGACCTAAAGTAGGAAATCTGAATTTTAATATTTATTTTCCAATTAGAAGTGAATTCCGAGAAAGTAAAATTTCATATGAGGTTTTGTAAAATATTTATTTTCAAATAATAAATAAATATTTTTTAAGAGAAGTGCTATATATACTGATTTATACTGATTTTGTGTCAAGATTTTTTATGGTGACACCGTTCGTAATAAATATGTATATAATTTAAAAAATACAAATAATATACAATACAAATAAAATTTAAGTAATCATCGTAACTCCAAACTTTAGTTATTTACATTATTACCTTTTTATACGGGCTTTCTGCTAGCCCCCCAAAAACCAATTTTTATAAGCCAATTAACACTTTAAATTGTTATTGCCTTATCGGGAAGGTCTTTGTTACAAAATATATCTTGTGTGTGGCTTTGTCATATATGATGGTTTACTTGTGTACATATTTTAACATAATTTGATATGGTATCTAAAAAATTTTTCCAATGAAATAGAAACTAAAAATAGAAATTAAATATTATAATTCTTACTCCAGCATTAAAGCACATAAGGGCAAAAGTTAAGGCCTCATATAATAATAAGGGTTAAATGGAATTTAAGTCATTGAACTTACTACTAACTTTTAATTGGATCATACAAAATCAAAAACTTTAATTCAAATTATTTTCTCCAGGTCTCTTGTTATTGCCTTAAAAATTGGATGGAAAGATGAAAAAGTGGCATGTGCACCTCAGCTAAAAGCTTGTATGTGACCAAATTATATTACTCAAACCCACGTAATCACCCATTTTCCCATTTATACAATCTATCAATTAAGGTTTATAAAGAGCTCTTCCCATCTTTTATGTCTGATATAAAGAAGGAAAGACGGTAGTTCTTCGATTTTAAATTTGGATGCAACTTCTTTTTACAGGAATATTGGTTTGGTGAAATTCTCTTTATAGCACTTTACCTAAAAATTGTTTTAGTAACAAATATATGACCAACTTATAGAGTCGCGTTTATATATTTCATTATCCCATTTCCAGGGGTTTGCATAATAAAATTCTTGATCACTCTCCTTACTACTAACATAAAATCCCATGTCACTATCACTAGTATTTTATCACTTTCATACGTTTCATTTAAGTTTACTTCCCTATCATCACTACAAGAAAATAAGGCTCAATACAATCGCTTAAATACAACCGGGGTCAAATACAACCCCTTTCGGTTGAATTTAAGGCGTGCGGCTAAATTCAACCGCATGCGGTCATATTTATTTACAGTCGTATTTACGCGGTCGAATTTAGCAAAAAATGCAACCGTATGCAGTTGAATTTAGCAATACTCCTAAATTCGACCACATTCGGTCGAATTTAGCCTTACCAAAAAAATGGGTGTACGGTTGAATTTAGAGGTACTTCTAAATTCAACCGCATATAGTTTAGCCTTTCCAAAAAAATGAGGGAAATTTTCCCGCCAGCCAATTTTTCGACACTCCTAAATTCAACCATTTTTGGTCGAATTTGATATTTTGAAATGACGGGAAATTTCCGGCACTTTTAAAACGTTGGTTGCAAAAGTGGGGGAAATTTTTTGCTTTTTTAAAAATTGTAATTTTAGTAGAAATCAATTGTATTTATCTATTATGAATGCATTGGGTAATATTAATTATTTTCACAATTAAATTTTTTTAAAATAAATTATTTAAGTAACTTATTAATTTTGTAGAAGTTAAATGCGAACCGAGCTGTTCACGAACCAAATATTAAGATTTATATATATTTTAGTGATATGATATAAATTTTAGAAAAAATTAACGTATTTGGTTTGCTATTTCAACAATCAATCAGTAGTTTGACCAATTCTTCTTGCTAGTGTTTAGTCCCAAACTAATTTTTTGATTTTTTTTAAAAAATCTATATATTTTAGTGATCTGATAAATTTTTAGAAAAAAATAATATATTTGGTTTAATATTTTAATAGTCAACTAGTAGTTTGACCCGTACTTCTTACTAGTATTTAGTCACATATTGATGTTCAATTTTTTAAAAAATGTTTATGAATGATCCAACCGTAAGGATGTCAATATATATATATTTTACTGATATGATAAAAAATTTAGAAAAAAATAAATGTATTCGGTTTGCTATTTTAACAGTCAACTAGTAGTTCGACCACTTATATATTCTTATTAGTGTTTAGTCCCGTACCGATATTTCGATTTTTTAAAAAATGTTTATGAATGACCCTAAGAATGTCAAGATCTATATGTTTTAATGATATGATAAAAAATTTAGAAAAAAAATATTTGGTTTGCTATTTTAACAGTCAACTGGTAGTTTGACCAGTTATTCTTACCAGTGTTTAGTCTCGTATCGATGTTTCGATTTTTAAAAAATGTTTATGATGATCCACCCGTAGTATGTCAAGATATATATATTTTAATGATATGTTAAAAAAATTAGAAAAAAAATAAATGTATTTGGTTTACTATTTTAACAATCAACTGGTAGTTTGACCAGTTATTGTTACTGGTGTTTAGTCCCGTACCGATGTTTCGAGTTTTTAAAAAATATTTATAAATGATCCAACCGTAAGGATGTCAGGATCTATATAATTTAGTGATATGATAAAAAATTTTAAAAAAAAATAAATGTATTTGGTTTGTTATTTTAACAGTCAACAAGTAGTTTGACCAGTACTTCTTAGTAGTGTTTAGTTTCATACTAATGTTCAATTTTTAAAAAATGTTTATGAATAATCCAACCATAAGGATGTAAAGATATATATATTTTAGTCAAATAATAAAAAATTTAGAAAAAAATAAATGCATTTGATTTGATATTTAACAGTCAACTAGTAGTTTGACCAGTACTTTTTACTAGTTTTAGTCCAATATCGATGTTTCGATTTTTTAAAAAAGTGTTTATGAATGATCCAACCTTAAAAATATCAATATTTAAATATTTAGTGATACGATAAAAAAAATAGGAAAAAGAAATGCATTTGGTTTGATATTTTAACAGTCAACTAGGAGTTTGACCAGTACTTTTTACTAGTGATAGTCCCATACCGATGTTTTGATTTTTTAAAAAATGTTTATGAATGATCTAACCTTACATATGTCAATATTTATATATTTTAGTGATAAGATAAAAAATTTAAAAAAAATAAATGTATTTGGGTTTGCTATTTTAAACAGCCAACTAGTAGTTTGACCCGTACTTCTTACTAGTGTTTAGTCCCCATAATGATTTTTGTTTTTTTAATATGTTTAGAGAATGATCCAATATATAGATATTAAGATCTATATATTTTAGTTCTATGATAAAAAAAATTAAAAAAAAAATAAATGTATTTTAATCATTAGATCTCGATTATTTTTACAAATAAAGTATAAATAAACATTATTCCAATTTCACCGCACACTCTTGTTAATGGAATTTATCATAAAATTGATCAAAATTATAATTTTTAATTTTTTAAAAAATATGATTTTGTTAAAATAAATTATAAAATTATAATAGTTTAAGAAAAAGATTAACAAATTACAATATAATTTTAGAGAAATTATTCGGATTTTAATTTTATAACAGAAAAATACGTAATATATGAATTTATAAATTGACACTATCCTAAATTCAACTGATTGCGGTTGTATTTAGCATGTCCATAGTCAGCGATCCGCGTGATTTAGATCCAACGTGCCAAATTCAATCACTAAACTATAATCCAACAACTGATTTTACTTTTCAAATAAAAACTGAAATTTAATATCTCTTTTTAAGTTAAACCAACCCCCACCCCCCACCCCATATCCGCTTCCCCTCCCCCTCCCCCACCCCTATTCTCTTACTGTCACCACTCAACCCCCCCCTCCCCCTTTTTCTTTCTTTTTTTTCCGGCCAATCCCCTTTTTTTTCCGACCACCTCTTTTTATTTTCTATTCGTACAAACATCCGCCCCCAACACCCATCTTTTATCTTTATTTTCTTGAATAAAATATTAAATGGGTCTTCAAAATTTTGTGTTTTATATCATTTTTTATTGTGGGTTTGTATTTAGGAAAATTGTAGGAGTATATATGTAAAAATTTCGAATTGAAAACTTGATATTTGTGATTTGGTATTATTTTGAATAATTTGTTGTGTTCTTGATAGGGTTATATGTTAATATAATTATTGATAATTGATTGTATAGGTTATTGACTTTGTTTTGTGATATTGAGTGTTGAATTTGGTCTAGTTTTACATTATTTCGAGTTTGGCCGGAAAAGTTGTCGTTTTGATCGAAAAATGGATTGTATTGTTGGTGATGTTAGTTTTAGATTTTGGAAATGATTTATTGTGTGAAATTGAACCGAAAAAATCTCATTTTTGGCAATATCGGAGTTATCGGAATGGTTGCCGGATTTTTTGAAACTCACCGGAATCTGAAAATTTTCTGGCGAGATTTTTTTTTAAAATCTGATGCTCGTTAATTCGGCCGCATTCGGTCGAATTTAGAACAATATTTTTAACCATATACAGTCAAATTTATAGTTTAGGTGGACTTTTAAATTTTTTTAAAAATTCAAGTTTTTGGGTGGGATTTTCAAATTTTAGGTGAAAACAAATTGGACCGCTTTCGGTCGAATTTAAGCTGTCGAATTTAGCCGCGCGTATACTAAATATGACCGATTTACTAAATGACTCGAGCGAATGCGACCGGTCCAAAAACCGGTCATATTTAGTTAAATACGACCGAAAGCGGTCGAATTTAACTAAATACAACCGATTTTGAACCGGTCGTATTTACCCGTTTTTCTTGTAGTGCATGTTCATCCATTTTATTTTTTTTCTTCTATACACGCATTTCTAATCTCTATAAACTCATCATCACTACAGTAACTTTCTCTATCAAACCACATATTTTACTCATTCTACAAGTATTGGCTTTAATTCAGCATTTAGCAAATAATTATTTTGTTAAAAAGTTTTGAAGTACAGAGAATCAAACCACCAACATGACCACTAAAACGCAACTTTCTCGAAATTAAAGTTTATTATAGTATTTATTCGATGTGTTGAAATTAGGGGTCGGATTATCCAATCTTAAAAAATTATTCATTGAAATCATTTTTACCTAAATCATTTACTTTTATGATACAAATTGGATGGGAAGATAAAAAATGGCATGTGAAAAC
>NW_027417316.1:0-161887 GCF_009905375.1 Apium graveolens | reverse complement strand
ACTTGTGGGGAAATGAAAATGATTTTAGATATTTACTTGACTAGTTGTTTTGTTTAAAATTAGTGGAAAGTGACATAAGCATGGTGATGTCATCAAGCTTACAAAATCCTTGCCACTTGTCTCATCCTTATGGTGGAAGCATCTTTTTAAGTTTAATCCTTATATTAAGATGTTAACTAAGTGCATTAATCTTGCACTAATTGACCCTCCTTGCCTCTTGCATTACTTAGTCGTTTAATTATTTTACGACTTTATTGTTCATTCTCGTTGATCGTTTGAGGGATCATATTCGGATCTTATTACTTGGGTTCCCCTAACCTTTCTCAATATTTCATATTCCTTTTATGGTCCTCTCTTATAATCCTTGAATTTAAATCATTTTAATCATGTTACCTTATACTCATTTCTTTCGTTATCTGGTGGATTTTCGGGAAAAATCAAAGTGTTCGAATTTGGATTCTGACGATCTTTACATACACTTATATACCATATGGAGTACTAATAAGATCTCAGAATATCAATAAAGAACTCCTACATAGTGTGGCGTGAAAAGTTTTCTTAATCAGCATAATCAACAAAATCACTATTCATTAATGTTTCAAAGTTCCAAAAATTGGGGTTATTACAGTCTCTCCTCCTTAAAGGATTCCGTCCCGGAATCAGATAGAAAATGAATAGGGATACTTTCTTAGCATTGCACTTTAACTCTCAAGTCAATTTTCCCACATTGTGGTTTTACCACCAACTCTGACTAGTTTGATAACCCTTCTCCTAAGCACTTGTTTCTTTTCAATCTATAACCCTTCCTGGTTGCTCCATATAGGTTACGTCTGGTTGCATATCTATGCGCTCATACGCCCCTATTTGTCTGGCATCCGAATTACACTTCCTTAATATTGATACGTGGAACACGTTATGAACTTGCTACATGTTCGGGGTAGGCTAGCTCATATGCTAACTTCCCAATACGTCTTAATATATCCTTGGTCCTTTGGACTACTGCGGGTCCGAGCATCTTGCGCTAGAGCAACTTCATCCTAACATAAGGGAGATCGACTTGTCTTCCCTTAAGGATCTCATAAGGAGATATCTCGATACCTGACATACAATCTATTGTCGTGAGAAAACTCAATCCGCATTAAGTGATCATTCCAAATTCTTTCAAGTCTATTGCACAGAATTTCATCATAGCTTCTAGCACTATAGCTTTTGCTTCTCAATACCCATTCTTTTCCAGTTCGTAATTGCTACTATCTTCCGTTCCTAATATTATACTGGTTACACTTTTGCTTGTTAGTTCTATAACCTTTTAATAACCACGTCAACCTCAGTATCACGAACGCGTTTCCATTTCGAATACCACCATAACTTTACTACTCCTTTTTCAGCTGTTTCTATTTCCAAAGTTTGATCAATCATATAGGAGTAAAAGAATTTATTGAGAATCACTATGATCATGAACACTTGTTATATCGCATAGTTAGTACAGAAGGTGGCCAACCTTTAGTACTTGAAGCAGCATTAAACAACAGTGGTATCCTACTAGGTTCTATCACACAGACAGATAGTCATTCGGCAATGCCTCCCCTTCTGGAAGGGTTGTTCTTCTCAGCTTACATGAAATAAAAAGAAGAGAAAGAAACGAACTGAAGAGAATTGTATATATATAAATATACTGCCACAAATATCTGGCTTGGAATCTACCTCTGAACTATAGAGGTTTGTCATAGGAGAACAAAACATATGTGTATATATATATCAACATCAAGTATTAATAACATCGCAATTCACGTGCTTAAATATTTTTGCTATTCCGTCCATCATTCTATGGACCCATGCTCTTCCTCGAGCCTATAACAATCACCGTTGAAACTCCCTCGACAACAAAATCGAATCTGGGATTTCATTCGGACATCATCGTTACTAGAATTCTATGCTTGCACCGCAACCTTCATCGTATAGTAATACGACTCTCTATTCATAAGAGGGAATAAATATATATATGTAATACTCCACTAGGTAGTCTGTCAATTGATAACTTATATATCAACATGACCCGATTAGTGGTACTCAATCTCAACATCCATTCTAATACAACTCTTACGTTGTAATCGACTCATTACTCGCAGAATCGTTGAGATTACTATGGTCCATCGCTGACTTACTGTCATTCATTTTCTATGAAATCTTAATAGCTAACCATACGGAGTCCATACATGTCGTATCAAATTCTTCTAAGGAGGCAACATAATCACCATTCCATGATTTATGAAGAACACTCCTGAACTTGGCCTACATTGACACGAAGCAGATAAAATTGCAGAAAAGTTTCAATAAAAGCACGATAGCAGGTTAATACCATTATTAACCATATGTCTTTATTAGGAGACATGAAGCTCAAAGGTTCATTTAGTCCTTTCGTACATGGTCTTGGCTTATCTCAGATATGACCTTATAAGATAGATAGCCCGCTCACGGCGATTACATAAATTAAATCTTTACCAAACTACTATCACGGTTGAGTATCGCACAATCATCAGAAGGAATGTCAATCTTTCAACCCATAATACAATCTTCACGCTTTAACCATTATCACGTATTCCTCTGGCATGAGCGCCTATAATTGTCCTCTTACACTTAAAGTTTCGGCCACCTCTTTGGTCTTTCCTGATAGTAAAATTTCCTTACAATCAATATCATTTTAACCACCTCCAATTAAATTTTCTACCTCATTTCAAATCACTGCTTATATGAAAATGCTTTTCTTAAGTCCTGTGAGAAAGAAAAAATCACCATTTTTCCATAAGTTATTGCCTCGGTCTTTAGAGGTTACATTATCATGACTAACTCTTGATCATACTTAGGACGTCTCTTATCATGGGTCCTTCTTGTTTGCAAATCTTGACCCTCATTGGGCGATCTATACTTTATTATGGTTCAACACGTGCCCCACCTGGCATTATTATAATTACATCATATTCCTTTATCAAATTTCTATTTTGAGAACTTTGAATATTACCTTTTTTCCTTGTAAAATCTCTAAGGTTATCCTTATATCCTTCATCATGTACAACCCTAGGAACAGGGCATATCAAATACCATTTACTAATACTAGAACCATTGTCTATGTACTTCTGAAAATTTCTTTACTGATCTTTAAAGGTTGTTGCTACCTTGATCCTTTCCAATTCATACTGTCAAAACTCATGCAGTCCCTATTAAGGCGAAATGCCAACCTTTATGCATTCCCCTAGGATTCATCTCAGTCTATCGAGGTTTTATCCTTAATTCCACCTTTAAAAAGGTACATGCATCCTTCAATGGATAAATAAAGTCATATATCCCTGATAGGGTATCTATTCAATCATTTCCACCTCGATAGTCTATACCAAATTTCACAAGCATCTTATTCAAGTTGAGGTCAATCCATATGGCCTCCAAAAGATAAAAAAAAATGGTTATCCACTTTTCTTTCCTAATTTAGTAATGATCACATGGATGTTCTGGAAGATATGGTCGTGTTCAACGTGAACTTCTCTTACTAAATCCTTATTTGCTTTTGTTGTTTATCTCAACAGTCATCTCAATGTTGGGATATCTTTTTGTACTTGGTGTCTTACCTTTGGGTATCAAGTCACAGGTGTTACATACACTTTCCATTTTGAAGGTTACTTCATCCAATTTCCTAATTTCTTACTTTCTTGTCTCTTCCGTCTATCCGCATCTCATTATTTATCCTTCGAACTATCTCAAGGTTTCCTCGAATCCTCCCAACTTAAAGGGGATAATATATATGTATCTCTTATTCCTTCAATCATCAACTTTAACTCATGGTGAATCACCCTCATCCTGAAGATTACATACTTTTCTATTTCTATTTCTATGAGTCTTTAGGGTTTCCTCATACCCAACTCCCTTATCATTCCTCAAACTTTATTGCCTTTATATTCCTTTCCACTTCAGTTTCTTTTATTTTCGTTTCTATTACAACCATTTCATGAACCAACACAACATAAGCATTGATTTCAAACATCACGTCGTTCTAGGATTTTTGTCATCAGAACGAATCTTGACAACTTTTATAATCTTAGATTCATAATTTATCATACTCGTCCGCCTTTGTTTCAGCTCTAAAGCTTTTACACTATCTCCATAACCTTGGGAATTACTTTCCGAAAACAATTGTCTGAACTTTAATCAGTTTATTATAACCTCTGGCTCCGTGCCTTTCTTGTCCTTTCACCAACGGGTGGCCTCTCTCTTAGGAAGGTAAGTGACAAAAATAGTCTTTTGTGCTTCGTCGATCATTTAGAATCTCAAATGATTCCTATATTTCCTTTAGCCAAGCTCTTGCCTCGACTGGGTCAACATGTTCCTTGGAACTCTGAGAGCTTAGCGACTTAAAGGTCACGAAAGGATTTCCTACCGCATTGTTTCCTCAAGGTGGTGGTTGGGAATAAGAGTATAAGTTCTGTTTAGACAGGTCCATGAATTTCTGTATAGGAGTACCGTCTCAGGTTTCCTTATCTTGCTCGACTTCTGTTTTCTCAGTATGAAATGTTTCATCCTTCTCCCATAATCAGGGTTATCTTATACGTTAAAATCCTTGTTTTTCATTTAATTATGTTATGGTTCCTTCTATCTTGATGGCGACCTCCCTGACTATCACATTCAGGGTTTGCCCTAAATCTTATTCCTCGAACTATGACTTTCATCTAAGATCCCGTCCTTAAGCTCTTGAACGTTTGGAACCAAAATTCTGTAGGAACACCTCATTATTCCATTATCATCTTTCTCGGTATTAATCTCTTCTCTATTTGTTGGCTCCCTGCCTTCATTCATCACTTTTTCTTGGCACAATATGATCTTCTCCAATAATTCGGGCTGTATTGCAATCTCAAACAGCTTTTCGGTACCGGCTCCGGTTACCTTCACTTCTATTTCCATTTTCTCAAAATCTCTTATCAACTCTCCCAAAGACAGTTTCATCTTGAGTCTCTCTTTTATACTAAGGGCATTAGCCACCATTTTGGCTTTCCCTGGATGATAAAGAATCTCATAATCGTTATCCTCGATTAGCTCTATCCACCTCCTCTGGCGCATGTTGAGCTCTTTCTGCGTAAAAATGCATTAGAGCACTTATGGCTTGTGTAAATCTCGCACTTCTCTCCATACAAGTAGTGCCTCCAATCTTTAGGGCAAAACTATTGCCCCTGAGCCCAAGCTCATGGGTGGGGACATCAAATTTTATATTCCCTTAATTGTATTGACGCGTACGCGATTACCTTGCTGTGCTGTATAAGAAGCACCCTACTTCTTTATGCGAAGCGTCATTACACATCACAAAATCTCCTTTTCTATCCGGCAACGCCAACATAGTAGCCGTCACCAACCTTTGCTTTAGTTCTTAAAAGCTGTTCTCGCATTTCTCGGTCCATTCGAACTTCTCAGTCTTACGAGTAAGCCACGTTAAAGGGCTACTATCTTTACAAACTTGAACGAACCTCCGGTAGTGACCAGCCATCTACCTCGGTAGTCGCCCTGACCATGGTCATCAATTCCTCAGTGGTCCTTTATTCATTCTTGTCAGGATCCTCCACGGAATCCTTCTCAGCAATAATCCCTTCTAGGACAACATCTTTAACCGCTACATCCTCAATATGAACATCATCCGGTCCCATGTTAGGACGCTCTATCGAATCCACAATCTGATCTCCAATAAGTAATAAAACATCATCGCGCTGTTGCTCCTCAACCTCAGGGTTCGGAGTTCCGTTACCATATACGATAACGAACTACGCTTTTATCACGATATTTATAAGGGTTCCCATAAGGGTTTTAACTGTCAGTACTACGTTAGGTAGCCCGACTATGAACTTGGCAAGAGTTCTTATTATCTTAGTGAGCTTATTATCTTAACGCCACATCATCTCTGAGGTTTATAACGCTTTGCTCTGATACCACTTCTGTAACACCCCCAAATCCGGGGTCGGGGATTCGGGTTGTCACGAGTTCCATTTCCCTTGTCAATACTTAATCTTAACAGTCAGCCAACTACTGCGTACTGTGACCCCACAATATACACAACACACCACAAGTTATAGTCTCAGAGATGAATATCAAAAATAACACAAGTCATTTAATTCCACAATTAAAAGCCATTACACCTCAAAAGGGTTCTGAATAAATTTACATTTCTTTGCCATTATTACAATTCATAATATACATAAGTCTGGTACATCAAAAGTTGAAAGCCTAGCCTATTAGTAGATCCTACCTCAGCTACAACGGCATCAACGCCTACAGGAAACTGCGGAACGTTTCCTATCCGCTCGCGAATTGGGAGCTTAATCCTGTTCATCTTGTCTATCTGATGTTGTGTGATGAAAGAAGAAAGCAAGGGTGAGCAACAAGCCCACCGAAATAATATGTATAATAATTTACAATATATGAGCATTCTCATAGTACTCAAGAAAGTCTTGGTTAAGAAGAAATAAACCAAGTTGATATCTTACAGCGACAAGTCACAAAATATTTATTATATATATACATATATACTACTCAAAATCTTTGAAATCCTCTAACATGTATAAGTAAACAGAGTTCCAGTTATAACTGTATAAAAATATCGTTGCAAGGATCTCATATATACCACCGTTCAAGTTATAATTAGTTTCAAAAGTTCATCAACATAGATGAGAATACCAATAAGATTGAATAGATTCAAACTTTGAAAGATTATTGAATGAAATGAAGTTACGAGATTCTTCATTAATTCCCGATATATATAATAGATATATATATATATATATATATCCATATATATATATATATATATCTCATACATTTCCTGAAAACCTTTGTCATGTAAAGTATGAACAGAGTTGCTGTAACGACCGAGAATTTTGCGTCGTAATTAAGAAATTAAAGTATGTGTTATGTGATGAGATTATGTGATTAAGCGATGATTATTTGTCTTATCTGTATGCTAGAGTTAAGGAGCGTGGATAAAAACGTTCCAATTTGAAGAGTCAGCTTAGAAGTCGAGCTGTGGTGTCGGGCCGTCAGGTAGAACGGAACCCGCCCTAATATGGAATTAAATAATATAAAATGTGAATTATATGTGAAGTGAATGAATAAAGTATTTCTTCTTAAGAGACGTGTTAATTGGCAAAGATAATGAGAAGCGTAATCGAAACACTGAGCGTCGGGCCGTCAGGCTGAACGTGACCCGGTACGCGTAAAAGAGGATAAAGATTTAAGAGTGATATATTTTATAATCAGACCTGAGTCGTTATATGATCGTATATGTGTGATTGCTTGCCTGTGTGCATGACTGTGTACTCTGTGACATTTTTATGGATTTAAAGGAGTTATTTGATTTAAATAAGGGTTTATTTAACCTTCGTGCATTTTTATAAAATCATCTGAGATGGATAAAAACATGGGATTTGTTCTGTTATCTTCGTAGAGGTCTTAGAGACTTTTTAAAAATAATAAGTGAATTTAATTGTTGATCTTTGCATTTTTAAATCAATTTTATGTGTAAAAGGTATTTATCAAAGCGAGTTTGCGAAATTCATATAAAATCAACCGTTCGCTCAATTTCTTATTATGAGCAATGGATAAAAAGCTAATTTTGAGACCTACGCGTTAAAAATGTCATTTTCAATAATTCTTGACTTCCCGAGAGAGATATATTTTATATTTAGTCTTTGTTTTATTTTAGTAAGAAGATGGACAAGTAAGAATGCAAAAGGAATTAGAAATTTACCAAAGTGCCCTTGTTTTTGAGTGCTATATAACCTCACTCTCTTCCTTTCTTTCTTCTTCTTGCTCCCGTGACATCACTTCTCTCTTCTCTCTTTTCTCTCCTTCTCTCACTCGAACCCTCTCACTCTCTCTCTCGGCTTTCTTCAATCTCTCTCGGTATACCTCTCTTTTCTTTGATCAAACACATCAATCATTCCCAAATCATCTTGTTAAACACATATTTGTAGGTAAAAGTGTGTGCATGTGTGTATACCCACTTGCATGTCGATGTGTGTGTGTGTTGTGGGTGCTCGGTGTGTGTGTTCACCCGAGAACCACATGGTTCTTGCTATTTATTGTTGATGTCATCTTGCTAAGCTTGATTCCTTGTAAACAAATGATAGAGAAGATGTGCATGTTAGTTCTTTTTGTGTAATTGATGGAATCGGGGGCTCATGGTTGGACACCCTCGAATGAGGGCACCACCGAGATGCCACCGCCACCGGTGATGAACTCCGGTGAACCGGTGGTGAGCTATGATGTTAAAAACTGAGCTCTAGAACCTTAAGATCAATTCTTTATGTTTGTATGTGGTGTTTTGATTGAAAAATGCCGAATGGCCATTATAATTTTAAAAGAAATCAAGTTGATAATGGTTAATTGCATGATTTAATGATTTGATGTTAAGAAATAGGATAATTTGTGATTCAAGGAGTAAGAATATCAAGTTGCATGTCTTGTTTTTGAAAAACGCCGAATGGACTTAATCTTTAAAGTTGTTTGATTTCAGTAAACTTGTTTAAAGTAATAAATGATTGTTATTAGCTTGAAAAAGAAATGAAATTATTGATGAATGCTAAGTTAGGTTCGAATTTTTATGTTAATAAGAAAGATAATTGATTTTTGTGAGATAATCTTGGTAAACGCTAAGTATGAATAGTCTAAAAGTGATTGCATGTTAGTTTTAAAAAGGATCAAGATGTGCATGTCAATGATTTGTCCTTGAGATGTGAATTTGAGTTATTGCCGAATGAAATTGAGTTAAAATAGATTAATTTGATGAATGAATGGATGTATATTGTAATTTAGATAAAAATCAATTGTGTTAAGGAACTTAGTTGGCATACGTGATAAAGATAAAGTGTTTGATATCGTGCTAAGTTGAAATTGAATTGCATGTGAGCATGTATGTATGTTTTGGTTCGAATGGTTGTTGATCAAGAAAATGGTGCTAGTTTAAATGTGGAATCAGATTAGAACTAAAGTTGTATGGTGTAATTTTTGAGAAATTTGATTGTATATGTATGATTATGGTTCGAATTTCTATGATTAAAAGAAAGGAGAGTGGTTCTTTAAAGGTTGTTAAATGAGATACGTGTTTATGTGAATTAAAGTGAGTATTTGATTGATTTTATGGTGGTATTTGCAATTAGGCCGAATAGGCCATATGAACTTAAGGTCAAAACTTGGTTTTTGATAATCAAATATGAAATGATTGGATGCGTATATGTGAATATCTATGGATTGTTTAGTTGATTGTATTATGTGGTTCGAATTTAAGGAATAAAAGAAAAGGGAATGAAGTCGATTGATATAAGTGATAGTATGCACGTAAATGTTTGGTTGTAAATGTGTCTAGTACTCGTAAAAGAGTCGTGTTAGTGTGATTTGAGAAATAGCCTAGGTCAAGCGAGTACGCTTTGATTGCTAGGAATATAAGGATATAAAAACTATGAGAAAGGATTGTGCTATGTGCTATGTGCTGTGTGCTTATTTGCATAAGCTATATTCGTATGCTCGAGTCAAAGATATAATCGAGTTATCGTATAGAGTGATCATTCCGGGAACGAGAGTTGGGAATCTAATTAAGATTTTTGGTTTTTATTGTAGATTCGGAGCGTGAGGGCATTCGGGCTAGGAAAGGGAAAAGTATACTAGGTGGCAGTAGTTCAACCCTCAGGAAAGCAATTTCAGGCAAGTAACTCTGATTACTTGTGTAAATGATTATAAAGGAAATGTTGTTCATACCATGTAGAGTATTGAACTGTTAAAGTATGAAACCCTTGCTTTATGAAACCCTGATATTGATTTGAAGTACCCTTGTTCTTGATAACATGTTATTGATAATCCTATTGATTTCACCCTTTGATAATCTGCCTTTCTGTTCCAGTTTCTTATAATTCCATGAATCATATTGAACCTTTAATTATCTTGGATAACTCTGTTAATGATACCCTGTTTCTCTTGATCACCCTAATGATCCCTAAGTTATTACTGATCCTTCAAATTTAGTACCTTATTATCTTTGATGCAGAATCCTTGAGAATTGTTCCTTGCGTATCTTTGATTCACTCCCTGAACTTTGTTTCTTTAAAATCTGAATTAAGAATGAGTTTCGACTTGAAAGAGTCCGAATGATTTCAAATGCTTGGTAATGATAAAATGGATTTTAAAAAACCTATTTGTTTTTCCAACTCAAGGTTTTCCAAATGAATTCTTGATGGATTGGATTGAGACGTAAGAGGCTAGTGGGACTAGTCCAGTCATGGTAAGAGGCTAGTGGGACTAGTCCAATTTATGGCTGAAATTATGCCGAATGGTACCTTAAAGACCGGAATGGAGGTCGATACGGGCTGATCACCCGTATATAATGAAATGGAAAGATAAGTGATCCAATCATGGGTTCTAAATGATTATTTAAAAAGGGAACTGAAACTTTTATTCAGTAAATTGATTTCTGGAAATGAAAATGTTTTATACTGCTTTGAAAAGAGCTGATTATGTTATTGTGGAGCTTAAGGCTCAGAACCCTGATTCCTGAAATTGTTGATCATATGAATGATTTTATATCTTGAAATACTGTTGCTTTCCTCTACCGAAAGATCTATTTTGATCCTATAATGATTTATGTTGAATGTCGGCTTTCATCCTGTTTCGAGCCTTGTTTCTTGAAAGCCCAACTATTCTTTGGATACCTTTCCTTATCTCAAAGAAAACAAAAATGAATATATGGAAATCTGCCACCTAGATTAGCTAAAATAGAATGCCCTAGTTTGTTCAAAGCATATTGAGAATTGTTATTGTAGAACTGCTATTTAGTTACTTGCTGAGTTTTATACTCATTGTTTTGTCTTAATCTAACTATGGCAGTTAAGCAAGAAGATGGTCAGGCTTAGGCGCACTGCTCGTAAGAGCGTACCTGGTGGTCCCTATCGTGTTGAGGGCTTCCAGTTGCCAGAGCAGGTAGTACAGGTTATAAGTGAGCTCACACCTAGAAAGTGGTGTTTAAAGATACAATGGGTTATCTGTCGGTTCCCAGCCGGAACTGATATTGATTATTTAATAATATTTTGGGTTTGTAAGTTATATTCTGTGATTGGTAGTTGTAATCTTGTCTCATACTTTATCCTGTTGATCCTGTTAGGAGTTAATCGGGGTTTATGCATATTTTATTACTAGAATCGAGGTGTGTGAGTCCTCATTTCCTAACCCTGAGATTGAGGGCGTCACAAGTTGGTATCAGAGCTACAGGATCTAGTCCCTGAGACAAGTTAGGTTTTAAAAAGGGGTATTTTGGGAATATATCTATATCGCGAGAGAGTTCGACTCATGTAGAGTTGAGTTTGGCTATTAGGTATAGTCTAAGGAAAGTGTTTGATTGGTAAAGCAGAAACTAGAGTTAGGGTGTGAGTTAGCTGGAAGCTTTATTTGACCCTAACATTGTTTCTTGGTTGCTGTTTTATGTTTTCTCTCAGGATCCTAGTAGTGGTAGTGACTCAGACTCAGAGATTAGCTTGACTGGTACCCATGTGGACCCTATTCCACCCTCTCCAGAGGAGCCTGTATATGTTAGTTCAGACCTAGAGGAGGACCCTTCTGAGGGTAGTGAGATCCCCATGCAGATTTCATCCTTGAGGCCTGATTCAGAGACCCCTGCCCCTGAGCCAGAGTCGGAAATGCCTAAGACTGTTCCTGTCAGTGTTGGTGGCAAGTTAGCCCAGGATCGAGACTTTGTGTACTCCCGCATTCCTGAGTTAGGAGCTTTGGTGGATAGATTAGCCAGGGAGTCTAGGCAGAGTGCTTCTGTTATGGATGATGAGTGGCGAGTTCGAGTGAAGATGGTGGAGCAGGTTGCCAGGAAGAGATTGGATGAGGGACCATCCACTAGTGATACTGATGCTGAGGCCCGGAGGCTGCATAAGATCATTCACTGGATGTTGGTTGTGTTGAGAGAGATCCTAGATGATTAGACGGGACTGTTGGTTGAGCCCGTAGATTGTTGTTGTTGTTTTCAGCGCCGGTAGGCTTTGGGATACTTGGTCAGATGCCGGGATCCCTTTTTCATTTATCTTGTTGTATTTCAGATCAGTGCAGTAGTAGTAATAGTTGGAAGTTAGGGGTAGATAGGGGGATGTTTTCCAGTTTTTCCTCTGTTTAACCCTGCTATTTATTGTACCTTGTTTCAGAACCTTAAAATACAGAATATTTCCTATGTAACCTCTGATTAAATAAATCTATTATCTTATTTTCCTTTGTGCACCTTGATTATTTCATGAACTGTTCTCAATGCCATGTTTTAAATACAACCATGTTTTCGTACAACCATGTCTAAAGATCGTAAAACCCTATTCCGTGCCATGATAAAACAACACTGATATGAGAATTATGTAGTAATAGGATTGCATGTGCAAATTGTATAAAACTTAAAACCCACAAAAGAGATTTCATAAAAATTGTTGTTATATGTATGCCATGCTATCGTATTGCTAAATAATTGCTCAATCAGGTTTGTAAGAAATGGCCAACTCACCAGATCACCAAGAAGAAGAAATTCCCACCCAACACCCAGAAATAAACCCAGAAACCACTTTGATGAGCAGACTTGCTCAGCTTTTGCAATAACCTGTGGCCCCAAAAGTTGGAATTTCAAGCACTTTCAATCTGTTCACCCTCCAGAGTTCTTAGGTTTGCCAGATCCGATTAAAGCACAGTCGTGGTTGAGAGAGATGGAAAAAGCCTTTGTGCTAGCCGAAGTTAAGGACGATAAGAAAGCTCAGTACGCAAGTTATTATTTGAGGGATGAAGCAAGTTTCTGGTGGGAGTCTTCTAAGGCGTTGTTGGAAGGCAAAGACTTATCTTGGGAGAAGTTCACTGAGATGTTTTTGGAAAAATATTTGCCAAGTTATATGCAAGATCAGTTGGAGATGAAATTTTTGGATCTTAGACAGGAGGAAATGTCGGTAGCAGAATATGAGGTGAAGTTTTCGGAGTTGGCAAGGTTCGTGCCAGAGTACGTGAATACTGAAGCAAAGAAGGCTAAGAGGTTCCAGCAGGGACTTAAGCCGTGGATTAGGAGTTAAATAGCAATATTGGAGATCAAGAACTATGCTGCTTTGGTTCAGAAGGCAATGATAGTGGAAGGTGAGCGGGAAGCTGCTCGAAGAGAAAATGAAGGAAGAAAGAGGAAGTTTGAAAGCTCTGAACAAGAGCAAGGAAGTTCAAAGTTCAGAGGAAAGTTTGGAAAGAATGGTGGAGGTCAGAACAAGAAGTTTCAGAAGTTTAGACCCGGGAATGGAGCTCAGAAGAACCGTTTCCAGAAAGCTGGACAACCGGGAAAGGATAGCAGGCCCCAGATGCCAGAATGCAGGAACTGTGGAAAGAGACACCCGGGGAGGTGTAATAAGCTGGATATAACATGTTTTAAGTGCAACCAGAAGGGGCATTATTCTTCGGAATGTTCAAATGAAATAAGGAAGCCTGATTTGGCTTGTTTCAAGTGTGGCAAGGTAGGCCATATGGCTAGAAATTGGAAGGAACCTGTGCAGAAGGCTAATGTTCTCAGAATTGCTGGATCGCCGTCTCTCCCAGCACCATCAGCTCAACCCAGAGCTAGGACCTTTAACATGTCAATGAAAGATGCGGTGCAAGATGTGGATGTGGTAGCAGGTATGCTTGTTATAAACTCAGTAGAAGTAAAAGTTTTGATGGGTTCTGGAGCAACCAGATCTTTTATTTCTGAAAGCATTCTTGATAAGTTAAATTGTGTTGCATACCCTCTAAAGCCTAATTTGATTATAAAGGTAGCCAATCAAGAGAAAGTTCTTGTTAATAAGTTTTGTCCTGGCTGTGATGTGTCTATAGAAGGTCGGCACTTTTCTGCTGACTTAATTCCTTTTAAATTAGGAGAATTTGAGGTTATTCTAGGAATGGATTGGTTGTCAAACCACGAGGCGCAAATAGAGTGTAAAAGTAAGAAAGTGAAGTTAAAAACCAAGGATGGTGAGGAAGTGATATTTAAAGGAAGGAGGCAAGAAAAGAAATTTCTATCGGTTATTGAGGCGAGAAGATTAATACGTCAAGGATGCGAAGTATATTTGGCTCATGTCATGGACGTGGAGAAAGAATCTGTAAGGATCGACGATATTCCGGTAGTAAGAGATTTTCCGGACGTGTTTCCTGATGAATTGCCTGGACTACCTCCAGACAGAGAGATCGAGTTTACGATTGAATTGGCTCCTGGTACGGAACCAGTGTCGAAAGCTCCCTATCGCATGGCGCCGGTTGAAATGAAGGAATTGGCAGCCCTGTTGCAATAATTGTTGGACAAAGGAGTAATCCGACCGAGTGTATGCCCGTGGGGCGCACCGGTGTTGTTTGTAAAGAAAAAAGATGGAAGTATGCGATTATGTATCGATTACCGTGAACTGAATAAGTTGACAATCAAGAATAAGTACCCTCTACCGCGGATCGATGACTTGTTTGACCAATTGAAAGGAGCTTCGTGTTTCTCAAAGATTGATTTAAGATCTGGGTATCATCAATTAAAGATCAAAGCGGAAGATATACCCAAGACAGCGTTCCGAACGAGATACGGACACTATGAGTTTTTGGTGATGGCATTTGGCTTGACGAATGCGCCAGCTGCATTTATGGATCTTATGAACAGAGTGTTCAAGCAGTATTTGGACAAGTTTGTGATTGTGTTTATTGACGATATACTGATTTATTCCAAAACGGAGGAAGACCATAAGGAGCATTTGAGGATTTCCTTGGAAATTCTGCGAAAAGAGAAGCTGTATGCAAAGTTTTCAAAGTGTGAATTTTGGCTAAAAGAAGTGCAATTTCTTGGTCATGTAGTTAATAAAGAAGGAATTAAAGTGGATCTAGCCAAGATAGAAGCTGTAATGAATTGGGAAAGACCCAAGACTCCGACGGAAGTCAGAAGTTTTCTGGGATTAGCAGGATACTATAGAAGATTTGTGCAAGATTTCTCAAAGATTACCGTTCCATTGACAAAATTGACGAGAAAGAATGAGAAGTTCGTCTGGACAGAAAAGTGCGAGGAAAATTTTCAAGAGTTAAAGAAGAGATTGATAACCGCCCCTGTGTTGGTATTACCAGATGATAAAGGTGAATTTGTGATATTCGGTGATGCTTCCTATAAAGGACTTGGATGCGTGTTAATGCAACACGGGAAGGTAATAGCATACGCGTCAAGGCAACTCAAACCGCATGAGCAAAAGTATCCAACGCACGATTTGGAATTGGCAGCAATTGTATTTGCCCTTAGGATTTGGAGGCATTATTTGTACGGGGAAAAGTGCGAGATTTATACAGACCATAAGAGCTTAAAGTATATCTTTACTCAGAAAGAACTGAATATGCGACAAAGAAGGTGGTTAGAATTAATCAAAGATTATGATTGTGCGATAAACTATCATCCTGGAAAGGCAAATGTGGTAGCTGACGCTTTAAGTCGAAAGGAAAAGTTGAATATGTTAACATCATCAGAAGAATTAATCAAGGACTTTGAAAAGATGGAAATAGTGGTGCAGACTCCAGAATGTGGAGGTGAAGCCTTTTATGCAATACGGTTTCAACCTGAAATTTTGGAAAAGATTAGATGATGTCAAGAGCAAGTGATGAATCGCGAAAGGAATAAGTTGACGGGAGAAGAAATTAAATCTCAAAAGGATGAAAAAGGGATATACCGTGTTAACTCACGTATTTGGATACCTGATGTTGTGGAACTAAAGCATGAGATTTTGCAAGAAACGCCTAACTCGAGATTTTCAATTCACCCTGGGAGTACAAAGATGTACCAAGATTTGAAAGAAAATTTTTGGTGGCCAAACATGAAAAAGGAAATTGCGGAATGGATAAGCAAATGTTACACGTGCCAAAGAGTTAAAGCGGAACATCAAAGGCCCAGTGGATTGCTTCAGCCATTGGACATACCTGAATGGAAATGGGAACATATCGCAATGGATTTCGTGGTAGGATTACCTAAAACCAAGTCTAATCATGATGCGATTTGGGTGGTAATTGATCGATTGACAAAGTCAGCACATTTCTTGCCAATAAACGAAAGGTTTTCATTAGAGAAGCTGGACAAATTGTATCTGGATGAAATCGTGATGCGTCATGGAGTTCTTGTATATATCGTGTCTGATAGAGATCCAACGTTTAATTCGAGATTTTGGCGACAATTCCACGATCATTTGGGAATGAAATTGAAAATGAGTACGGCATATCATCCGCAGACAGACGGACAAAGTGAAAGGACAATTCAGACAATTGAGGATATGTTGCGAACCTGCGCAATAGATTTCAAAGGAAATTGGGATAATCATTTTCCCTTAGTTGAGTTTTCCTACAACAACAGTTATCATGCAAGTATTGGCATGCCGCCTTATGAAGCGTTGTATGGAAGAAAGTGTAGATCCCCTACTTATTGGGACGAAGTTGGTGAGCGCAAGTTAATTGGCCCCGAGCTAGTGCAGCAAACGAAGGAAAAAGTTGAAATAATACGAAAGAGATTAATTACAGCTCAAGACCGACAGGCAAAGTACGCGAATCGAGAGCGGAAAGATGTGCAATTCGAAACTGGAGACAAAGTCTTGTTGAAGATATCTCCATGGAAAGGTTTAAATCGATTTGGAAAGAAAGGAAAGCTAAGTCCAAGGTACATTGGACCATTTGAAGTATTGCGACAAGTTAGGAAAGTAGCGTATGAATTAGCGCTACCGCCGCAAATGCAACATCTGCACAATGTATTTCATGTATCTCTCCTGAAGAAGTATAATGCTGATGCGAGCCATGTGATCGAGTTGGAACCAGTAGAAATCCAACCAGATTTATCCTATGTGGAACAACCAGTACGAATTTTGGATTGAAAAGAAAGGACGCTTAGAAATAAAGTTGTACCTCTAGTTAGAGTGTTGTGGAGAAATCCACTAGTCGAGGAATCGACTTGGGAATTAGAAAGCGAAATGAAAAAAAAAAGTATCCCCATCTGTTTGCTTAGATTAGATTCTGGGGACAGAATCCTTTTAAGGAGGGTAGATTGTAACGATCGAGAATTTTGCGTCGTAATTAAGAAAGTAAAGTATGTGTTATGTGATGAGATTATGTGATTAAGCGATGATTATTTGTCTTATCTGTATGCTAGAGTTAAGGAGCGTGGATAAAAACGTTCCAATTTAAAGAGTCAGCTTAGAAGTCGAGCTGTGGTGTCGGGTCGTCAGGTAGAACGGAACCCGCCCTAATATGGAATTAAATAATATAAAATGTGAATTATATGTGAAGTGAATGAATAAAGTATTTCGTCTTAAGAGACGTGTTAATTGGCAAAGATAATGAGAAGCGTAATCAAAACGCTGAGCGTCGGGCCGTCAGGCTGAACGTGACCCGGTACGCGTAAAAGAGGATAAAGATTTAAGAGTGATATATTTTATAATCATACATGAGTCGTTATATGATCGTATGTCACACCCCCAACTTAAATAGCAAAATAATTATAGCTATTACATCATTTTAAAGAGTATTACACAACCAAAATCCAAGATCTTTACAGTTTAGGGTTTGAAACAGCCCAACACTACCAACTATTACATCTGATTACAAATACCGAGTCCTCACACAACTATTATTACTTATTCTACCTGAGCTCGAACATAAGCATCAGCATCACAGGTCTTACGGGCAGTCTGCTTGAATCTAACCATAGCTGCTAGCTGTAATATAAGGGTAAAGCAAGAAGTGAGCCAAAAGCTCAACAAGTGCAAACAATACAGCGCAAAGCATAAATCGGGATATACCTTTAGGAATGACAATGGAATGACATAATCAATGATAATCGAGAGATAAAACTTACGTGAGTTGGCATCATTTTGCTTGCATCAAAACAAATTTTAAAATCATACTTAATCAAAATCATTTTATGACGCTACGGATTACAGCCGGTGATCAGCCGCGAAGTAATCCCGAACCTCGCTGGGTTCTAAAACATTATTGGGAATCCCTAGGCAACTTTTAAGCCTAATATAAGTGTGGAAAGGACTCGCGTCTCAGTCCAGATCCACCATTCAAGAAAACATTTGTCCCCCTTTGGGACTGAAAAATCCACCTTTTATTCATTTTGAAAACTGATGCCGATTTATGACAAAATCTCTTTTGACTGAAATCATTTTTTTTTTATCAGGGGATTATAGATCAACTTGAAACACTGGAAATATGACACTAAATCTCAGGGCCATGATCCACTAGACTTTACTATATTAGGGTAATTGAGAGGTTTCCATAAACAAGAACTTTGACAAGGAAATTGAGCAAGGCTATTGGATAATATGAAAGAGTAATGCCAAACTAGGCTTAAAGCAAGGGTTGTAGACAAGGTATAGGTATTAGAACATCAAGAAGATAAGCATCACTGGTTCCAATAGGATAGAGGTGTTAAAATATAAAGAAAGTGATCATCAGCTCAAGATATAACAGGGTATCAAGCTTTAGGGTAAGGATAGGGTTATCAAACAATCATGAATGTATTTAAGAAATGATTGGCTTTAAGGTATCAAAATAAAGTTTCTATCGAGGTTATTTCAAGAGTTGAATTCAAAGCATCAGGGTGCAACATCAAGATTTCTCAGGGATCAATAGCATGATAAACAAAAGGGATTAATAAGATATTATAACGCATCTCTAATTTATCATGGCATTAAACTATCATGAAAGACTTTTGAACTACTTGCAATATGTACTCGAGGGTTCATGGCATCTCTATGTAACAAAAGATACTCTTGATTTAAATATATCAAAATGACTCAGGATAATTGCATCGATATATATATGAACTGTTTACAGTAAATGCGAAGGTCAAGTTGAATCACTTGCCTTAAGATAGACTGGTCTGGTCTGACTGGTAGGAGCAACAACTGGAGCTTCACTCGACTTTTATGGCAAGTTTTCCCTCGTCTCGAGATCCTACATAATAATAATAATCCTCATTATAATATATTCTTTCCATCTTAACCTATTTACAACCCGAAATTAAACATGGATGGCACTTAGGCCTATACGCACTTAATTCATATCCACCTTTATATTTTCAAATGTACACATGTAGCCACATAATCACATATCGTATATTAATACCAAATAACATCATATACACCATAATGCCACACTAGGCTTGGATGATCTCGACTCACCACTCAAGTTACTTGGTCGCTAACTAAACGAAGTCTTCGAATTTGGGCTTCCTAACTCAATGTGCCTTTCTTAAATTATCCAAAACCTATTGACCCTCACTTGTGCCTTTTGTTCTACTGACCTTACACTATCTTACAACTATGGTGGTCGACCTAATACTCACTTCTAAGTGTCCTAAAACTATGTGATAAGTGAAAGTGCTCACTGGTGCAAATTTCAGAATGGTAACTAAGGTTTCTTGAGTGCATTAGACACTCTTAAACTACAAGTTTTTCTTCAAAATTTTTACACAAGACTCTCCTGACCTAAGGGCATCTCACAAGCTTGATGTGGCTCAAAGGCCTGGCTTGGGCCTTCTTGGGCCTAAGCTAAAAGTCCAAGGTTCCCCTGTTTTTCTGGGCAGAAAATGCCCTGACTTGAATTAACTTGTGACACATGGTTCTAGCTCATATCCTATGAACTATGGTTGGAAAAACTTCTCTGACATACCCTCTAACTAAGGCCCAATTGGGCCTAATGAGGGCCTACCCATGACATGGCCAAATCTCCCTATTTCCAAGTTGCAACAAAACTGTCCCCTGCTGGACAGATTTTGTTATTCTACTTGTGCACCTAACCAAATGACATGCAAACCTCCAACCAACTCCTAAAACCTATTATATACTCCCCATACTAACTTCGGGTGGCTTGGGCCTCAAAGTGCCCATCAATGACATGGTCAAAACTCACTCTAAACTCAGGGTACTAAACTGATTTTTCTGCAGAAACTATAACTCTCATTTTCCAAGGTTTTGACTTGACAAACCCAATTATCAACAACTAAATACTTAAACCAAGACCTATACTTGGTGTTCTACTGAACTAACTCTTTTTTTTTCTCAAAATACCCTTGGTGAGATCATCCTTACCTATGGTGCAACTATGGCAAAATAAAAGAGACTACTCTTTACAACTCATAAACCTTTATGCTTTTGAAACAACATGATATATATTTTTATAAAAGATAACCACAAATTATTACCATGCAACAAGAAGCATAAATCCATATTATCACATTATTCCTACTGAAATTAAGGCTCACTAACAAAATCTTTTCCAAATGATCAAAATCTTACAACAAACTAAGAGAATTCCACATGCATGCATGCCTTCGGGTTTTTCAACCCAAAACAACCCATTTTCTACATATATTCCATCTTAAAATTGACATGCAAGCCTAGCATAAGGTATACCTAGATGATCACTTAGCATGCAAGGAGTTTTATCAAATTATCACCACAAAATTTAAGTCATTATCACATAAACATGCAAAAATGGAACAAAACAACAAGAATGATTTCAAGGACCATTCATTCGGCTCCCATATGGTCATGGCCGAATGAAATGGATGGAAATGGCCATTAAATCATCAAGATTTTCCTTCTCATGACTTGGCACTTATCCATTCATTGTAGTCCTCTCAAAAACAACCTTAAATCCATAAGAATCAAGATTGTATATTTGAGTTTCACTAAAACCTTAACATGCAACTTTAAAACTTAAACTTTTTACTCAAAACTCTTTGGAATATAAATGATCATGATATAGGAAGTAATATTTACTTGTATGGGAGGTGGAAACTTGAATGTGGAATGAAGAAAAGGGGAGGGGGGTAGGGCTTCGGCAAAAAGCCGAGAGGAAAGGTGGGAGGAGGGAGAGGAGAGGGAGAAAAAATGTAGAAATGGTGGAGTGATCATCTTGATTGTTTGGTTTTTATTTGCCCACAAGTGAGTGGATGTGAGAAATTACAAGAGTAACCCTCTAGCCAAAGTTAGGCAAGTTTGCATGCAAGGTCAAGGAGGTAATTTGGCTAGCAATTTGTGAGTTAGTGGGGTGGTTATTGACTCTTTAGCCCTTTGGTTAAATAGAAGAGAGTTTGCATGCAAGGTTATTCATGTAATTTGATAATTATTAAGCAACTAATTTCCAAAGATTTATTTTTATATAATAAAGTACAAGTTCAAAAATTATAAAATTTATACCATAAAATAACTTGGATTTTTAGAGACTTTATAAAATCATTTTCAAAATTTGTGTATAAAATGTCTTTTAAAAGAAAATTTTTCCAAAGCTTAGAATATTCCTTATAAATCAAAAATAAAGAAATTAAATAAATTCTTGCTTTGAAAAATCATATACTACCCAGAGCAAATTTAAAATGCAGAAATTTTCACTCACACAAACGTACAAGCATTGAATATATTTTTATTTAACTTAATATTATTCACAAATAATATTACATAAAATGCCGGTCGTAACATCGTATATGTGTGATTGCTTGCCTGTGTGCATGACTGTGTGCTCTGTGACATTTTTATGGATTTAAAGGAGTTATTTGATTTAAATAAGGGTTTATTTAAACTTCGTGCATTTTTATAAAATCATCTGAGATGGATAAAAATATGGGATTTGTTCTGTTATCTTCGTAGAGGTCTTAGAGACTTTTTAAAAATAATAAGTGAATTTAATTATTGATCTTTGCATTTTTAAATCAATTTTATGTGGAAAAGGTATTTATTAAAGCGAGTTTGCGAAATTCATATAAAATCAACCGTTCGCTCAATTTCTTATTATGAGTAATGGATAAAAAGCTAATTTCGAGACCTACGCGTTAAAAATGTCATTTTCAATAATTCTTGACTTCCCGAGAGAGATATATTTTATATTTAGTCTTTGTTTTATTTTAGTAAAAAGATGGACAAGTAAGAATGAAAAAGGAATTAGATATTTACCAAAGTGCCCTTGTTTTTGAGTGCTATATAACCTCACTCCCTTCCTTTCTTTCTTCTTCTTGCTCCCGTGACATCACTTCTCTCTTTTCTCTCCTTCTCTCACTCGAACCCTCTCACTCTCTCTCTCGGCTTTCTTCAATCTCTCTCGGTATACCTCTCTTTTCTTTGATCAAACACATCAATCATTCCCAAATCTACTTGTTAAACATATTTGTAGGTAAAAGTGTGTGCATGTATGTATACCCACTTGCATGTCGATGTATGTGTGTGTTGTGGGTGCTCGGTGTGTGTGTTCACCCGAGAACCACATGGTTCTTGCTATTTGTTGTTGATGTCATCTTGCTAAGCTTGATTCCTTGTAAACAAATGATAGAGAAGATGTGCATGTTAGTTCTTTTTGTGTAATTGATGGAATCGGGGGCTCATTGTAACACCCCCAGATCCGGGGTCGGGGATCCGGGTCGTCACGAGTTCCATTTCCCTTAATAACACCCAATCTTAATAATTACTCAACTACTCTGTACTGTGACCCCACCATAAACACACACACCACACGTTATAGTCTCAGAGATGAAATTTAAATAAGTACAAGTCTTTGAATCCACCATTTAAAAGTTATTACAACCCAAAATGATTACTTGATAAATTTACAGTTAATTGCCATTATCTGCCACAAGTTATAATTATACATAATTTGATTCTCAAAAGTAGATGGTCTGAACTACAATGGATCTACCTCTGCAGCTATAGCAGCTACAACATCATCGGGAAGACGCGGAACGCTTCCCACGCGCTTGCGCTGGGTCTGCTGGAGTCTGGTCATCTCTCCTAACTGTTGTTGTGTGATGAAGAAATAAAGCAAGAGTGAGCCTTACAGCTCGCAAGATAATATATATAGTGATAACAATAATATAAGTATCTAAATGGATACTTAATAGCATCTCTATCATATGCAAGATAATTACTTACTAGATATAAGTAAAAACAAGGAATGAAGTTACCAATACTTCACCACACTTATATCATATATAAAGTTACTTGAACTGCCACCGTTCGAAGTATTATAAGTTTTAAGAAAAACACCCCATAGATGAGACCACAAGTTAAGACTTGAATAGATTCAATCTTTGAAATATTATTGAATGAAAAAGTTATGAGATACTTTATTTAGTCCCGGTATATATATATCCACATATATATACCCCTTTAAACATTTCCTGGAACCTCTGTTATGTAAAGTATGAACAGAGTTTGAAACATCCAATGAATTTTGGAAAGGAAAAGAATTTTGGCATAAACCCGATATCTCGCTGATCAGGCAAAGATACCAATAAGTAACCTTTTCTACTGTAGATGGATGAATTCCTCACCGGTCATCACCCTGGCCGCATTAGGACCTCGCGCTAGACCGTTACCCGGCCCCTCACGCGTTGATGGACTGCCACCCAGCCACTTACACAATAATAGACCGTACCCCGGCCTGTCGCTTATGCCGACTCAATTAGATGGGCTTACTTCCCGAACGTTGGGCAAGTAATCAATTCATTTACCAAAACTGCAACCTCGTTGCGAATATAAAATACACCACAGAGCCGGATTCCCCAGGTTTTGAGCGAGTATTTAAATCCCCTTAAAAGGAAGATCTTAAATATAAAAAAAAGAGTTTTGGGATCCACTCTGACTTTTAAAAATCATTTTGAAGACTCAAAAACACTTTAAAGAGTGTTTGGAGTAAAGCTGATTTAATGAAGTAAATCAGTCCCCAGAATATTTAGAAAATGACTGAATATTATTATTTAAATAATATTCCCATAAAGAATAATCTTTATAAAAATAATTGAAGTAGAAGTATTAAAACTTATACTTGAAACGAGTATTAAATAACCAAAGATATACTTATATGAAAGTATTATCTTTATTTGAATAATCGAAAATAAGTTTGATTATTAACACCTTATTCTTTAATAAAATAAAGAATATATTTCAGCAAATAATCGGAGTCATAGATCCTCAAATGAATATTCAAATAATATTCAATAAATAATATAAAAGAGTCATAAGCCCTCGAATGAATATTCAAATAATATTCAGATAAATAAATAAAAGAGTCATAAGCCCTCGAATGAATATTCAAATAATATTCAGATAAATAAATAAAAGGAGTCATAAGTCCCCGAATGAATATTCAAAATAATATTCATTAATAAAGTAAAAGGAGTCATAAGTCCTCGAATAATATTCAAAATAATATTCAATAATAAAATAAAGTTAAAGTTATCGAATAAACCTTATTCGATTAATAGTTTTAAAAACTATATCCATATATATATATATAAATAAATATATATATATAATATACTCGGGAACATCGACTCCCGGTTTAGAAATATGTTCACCTTTTATCCCCTATACTAAGGGTATACGCAACTACTTGCTTATTTCTAGCATAGGTATTATGCAACTATAAGCATTGAAATCAACAGATAGATAACCAGATTACGAAACAGACATGCATATATACCATATTAGCATGCTCCAATATATCGCAAAATTTGCTAATAACAATCATGCAATATCACAAGATAATGCATATACATATATTTACATCACAACAACAGTATAACGGGTAGAAAACTTGCCTGAGTGCTCCCGGATAGACCTACGCTTAGAGTGGGTCCGATAACCTATGAACAACAACATAAGTCGGAATTAAACCCCGGTCGCTTAAGAAACTAGACTTTAACCATTTAGAGTCCTAATGTTCGCTTTCGCGCTTAACGGTTTACTTAAGTCGCTCGAGTACTCTCGGCTCCACCATTTTTAATAAATTAACCATTAAGGGTTTTATGGAGATTCTTTCGCGAGTACCTTACCAACTACCTAATCCACCTTACATAATTGTTTCATACTCCAATTAGTCCTTTAAGGTCTTTAACCAAGGTTCAAAGTAAGGCGAGGGGAAATGTTTCGTTCGCGAAACGCCGTTACTTAAAACGGTCGTTTTTCCTAAACCGTACATCGGAATCAAACGAACTACATATCAAAACGAAGCTCGTAACATGAGCTATCTAAACATGGCAGTGGTAATAATCTAGCAGTGGGTTCTCGGGTCCTAATGTTATGCACAAAAACAGTCCAAAGAAAATCGGACATTACGACGGCTATGTTTACGCGATTTCCCAAAATTTTACCAACCAATTCAACCACCAATCAATCCCAATTCACAACCCAATCAAAACTCCATCCATACTTTATCATAACAGCCCCAACAACTCAACATTAACAATTTATACTATTCTTTATCATGAATTTAAACTACACTTAAGTTCATTAATCAACAACCAAGATTTACAACTCCAAAAACAACCCAAAACCAACTAATCTCTACATACACAACCATCAAGCCTCTCATGAACTATATTACTCATATTATGCTCTTAACATTCAATAACAAATCTTGGTTAAGAGATTATACCTTCCTTAAAGCTTTTAATCCATGAAAGATCCTTGGAATGTCCATGGAAGCCTTAATATATGCTTAAGCTACCTTGACCTTGCAAATAAAATCAAGAATCACAAATTTGTTCTTGAAAGTTACTATTCACCCTAAACTAAAATGATTTGTTTGAGATAGAAAACCTTTGATTCAAGCACTCAAACTACTTGCTCTTCTTAGTTATGAAATATAGGATCCAAAGAAACAAACCTTATAATTTTCCATGGAGTATAGCTTGTGTTTTGAATTTCTAATTCACCATTTTGGTGAAAAATTCGAAATGAAGAAGATGAAAAGGGGGGAGAGAGAAGCTTGCTTTGTTTTCTTGATCTTTGTGCATAAAAAGCTTGGTTGATATCCTTTTGTTTTGTTAATTACCTTTTAACCATGGTAAAATTTGTGTGGCTTGAAATCAACCAACAATACCTTCCCTTTGGTCATGCTTATGTCATCCTCCTATGTCATCTTCCCACACTTGTCATCTTCTTGTTGGTGTGGTGACATCATCATCACTAACCTCTTTGATTAGCTCTTAATTACTTGGCTAATGACCGCTGATCTGTTATACGGTTCACTTAACTTTCGTTCTCGTTTATCGTTTGAGGGATCATACCCGGGATCTTATTACTTGGGTTCCCTTAACCTTTCTCAATACATTATATTCCTTTTATGATCCTCTCTTATAATCCTTGAATTTAAATCCTTTTAATCATGTTACCTTATACTCAATTCTTTCCGTATCTAGTGGATTTTCGGGAAAAATCAAAGTGTTCGGAATTGGATTCTGACGATCTTTACATACACTTATATACCATATAGAGTACTAATAAAATCTCAGAATATCCATAACAGAACCCCTACATAGTGTGGCATGAAAAGTTTTCTCATTCAGAAAAAACACTATTCATAAGGGTTTCAAAAATTTCCAAAAATTGGGGTTATTACAGTCTCCCCTCCTTAAAAGGATTCCGTCCCGGAATCAGATAGAAAACGAATGGGGATACTTTCTTAGCATTACACTTTCTAACTCTCGAGTCAATTTTCCCACATTGTTGTTCTACCACCAAACTCTGCCTAGTTTGATAATCCTTCTCCTAAGCACTTGTTCCTTTTCACTCTATAACCCTTCCTGGTGCTCCATATTGGTTACGTCGGGTTGCATATCTATGCGCTCATATGCCTCTATTTATCTGGCATCTGAATTACACTTCCTTAACATTGATACGTGAAACACGTTACGACCTGCTACATGTTCGGGGTTAGGGCTAGCTCATATGCTAACTTCCCAAACGTCTTAATATATCCAAGGGTCCAACAAATTGTTGACTTAGCTTTCCTTTCTTTCCGAACCTCATCAATCCTTTCCAAGGGATACCTATAACATTACTAGGTCCCCTATTTCATACTCTTTATCCTTTCGTGTCAAATCAACATACTTATCATGTCCATCTTGGGCTACTACCAGCCGTCCTCTGATTAGATCTATCATATCCTTGGTCCTTTGGACTACTGCGGGTCCGAGCATCTTGCGCTCTACAACTTCATCCTAACATAAGGGAGATCGACATTGTCTTCCCTCAAGGATCTCATAAGGCGACATCTCGATAATGACATATGATCTATTGTCGTGATATAACTAAATCCGCGTTAAGTGATCATTCCAAATTCTTTCAAGTCTATTGCACAGACTCTCATTATAGCGTTTAGCATTAGAGCTTTTGCTTCTCAATACCCATTCTTTTCTAGTTCGTAATCGCTACAACCTTCCGTTCCTAATATTATACTAGTTATACTTTTGCTCGTTAGCGTTCTATAACCTTTTAATGACCACGACAACCTTAGTATCACGAATGTGTTCCCATTCTGCATACTACCACCACTTTATTACTCCTTTTTCAGTTGTTTCTATTTTCCAAAATTTGATCAATCAAATAGAAGTAAAGGAATTTGTTGAGAGATCACTAAGATCATGAACACTTGTTATATCGCATAGTTAGTACAGAAGGTGGCCAGCCTTTAGTACTTGACAAGCAATTAAACAATAGATGGTATCCTACTAGGCTTCTATCACACAGATAGATAGTCATTCGGCAATACCTCCCCTTCTGGAAGGGTTGTTCTTCTCAGATTACATGAAATGAAAAGAAGAGAAAAGAACGAACTGAAGAGAATTGTATATATATAAAAAAAAATATATATATATATATATACTGCCACAAAATATCTGGCTTGGAACCTACCTCTGAATTATAGAGGTTTGTCATAGGAGAACAAAACATAGACGTATTTATATCAGCATCAAGTATTATAGCATCGTATTTCACGTGCCTAAATATTTTCGCTAACCCGTCCATCATTCTATGGACCCATGCCCTTCCTCGAGCTTATACACAATTACCTTTGAAACTCCCTCGACATCGAAAATCGAACCTGGGATCTCATTCTAGACATCATCGTTACTAGAATTCTTATGCTTGCACCGCAACCTTCCTCGTATAATAATACGACTCTCTATTGATAAGAAAGAATAATAATTCACTAGGTAGATACTCTACTTAATTAGTCTATCAATGATAACTTATACACTACCACGACCCGATTAGTGATACTCAATCTCAACACCCATTCCAATACAACCCTCACGGTTGTAATCAGCTCATTACTCGCAGAATCATTGCTGCCTTACTATGGTCCACCACTGACCTACTATAGTCATTCATTTCCATGAAGTCTTAATAGCTAACCATACGGAGTCCATACATCTCGTATCTAATTCTCCTAAGGAGTTAACATAACCACCAATCACAATTCATGAAGAACACTCCAAACTCTGACGTACTTTCATGACATGAAGCAGATAAAATTGCAGAAGAGTTTCAATCAAAGCAATGATAGCAGGTTAATACCATTCTTAATCATATGCCTTAAATAGAAGACTTAACTCAAGGGTTCATCTAGTCCTTTTTGAAACATGGTCCTGGCTTATCTCAAGATAGGACCTTCTAAGATAGATAGCCCGTTCATGGTGATTACACGAATTAAACCTTTACCAACTACTATTACGGTTGGGTATTGCACAGTCATCAGAAGGAATGTCAATCTTCCAAACCATAATTCAACCTTCACATTTTTTTTTAACCATCATCACTGTATTCTTTTGGCACACGCGCCTATAATTATCCACTTACCTTTAAAGTGTCGGCCACCTCTTTGGCCTTTCCTGATAGTACAATTTCCTTATAGTCAATGTCATTTTAACCACCTCCAAATAATTTTCTACCTCATTTCAATCACAGCTTATGTGAAGATGTTTTCCTTAAAATCTGATGAGTAAAAAAAAATCACCATTTTTCCATAAGTTATTGCCTCAGTCTTTAGAGGTTAATCACTGTCATGACTGACTCTCAATTATACTTAGAGCATCTTCTATCTTAAGTCCTAATTGCCCTGAACAATTTCGACCATTACTGGTTCGATCCATACCTTCTCGTGGTTTAACACGTGCCTCACTTGGCATCAATATAATTACGTCATATTTCCTTTATCAACATTTCTATTCTTGAGAATTTTGAATATTACCTTTTTCCTTATAAAACCTCTAGGGTTATCCTTGAATCGTTCCTCCTGTATTCCTTAGATACAGGGCATATCAAAATACCATTTACTACTACTAGAACCATTGTCTATATACTTCTGAAAAAAATTCTCCACTGATTCTTAAAGGTTGTTATTACCTTAATCCTTTCCAATTCATCCTGTCAAAACTCATACTGTCCCTATTAAGGGTGACATGCCAACCTTTATGCAGTCCCCTAGGATTCATTTTAAGTTACCAATGTTCTATCCTTAATTCCACCTTTAAAAGGTACCTGCATCCTTCTATGGATAACCCAAGTCATATATCCCTGATAAGGGTGTCCTATTCAATCATTCCCACCTCGATAGTCTATACCTAACTTCATAATAACATCCTTATTCAAATTGAGGTCAATCCATATGGCCTCCAAAAGATAACAATGGTCATCCGCTTTTCTTTCCTGATTTGGTAATGATAACATGGATGTTCTGGAAGATATTGGTCATGTTCAACGTGAACCTCTTCTTAATAATTCCTTATTTACTTTTGTTGTTTATCTCCACAGTCATCTCAATGTTGGGATATCTCTCATACCTGGCGTCTCCCTTTCTGGGTATCGAGCCACCGGTCTTACATTTCACATTATTGAAGGTCACTTCCTTCATCCAAATTTTTTTTTTTCCTGATTTCTTACTTTCTTGTCTCCTCAGTCTATCCGTGTCTCAATATTTATCCTTCGAACTATCTCAAGGTTTCCTCGAATCCTCCCAACTTAAAGGGGGTACAATATATGTATCTCTTATGCCTTCAACCATCAATTTTAACTCATGGTGGATCATCATCATCCTGACGATTACATACTTTTCTATTTCTATTGCTATGAGTCTTTAGGGTTTCCTCATACCCGACTCCCTTATCATACCTCAAACTCTTTTGCCTTTATATCCCTTTCCACTTCAGTCCCTTTTTATTTCCCTTTCTCTTATCATTATTTCATGAACCAACACAACATAAGCATTGATTTCAAACATCCCGTCATTCCGGATTCGTGTCCTTAGAACGAATCTTGACAACTTTTACAACTTAAATTCACAATTCATCATACTCGTCTGCCTTTGTTCTGGCTCTAAAGCTTTTACACTCTCTCCATAACCTTGGGAATTACTTTCCCGAAAACAATTGGCTGAACTTTAATCAGTTTATCATAACCTCTGGCTCCGTACCTTTCTTGGTCTTTCACCAGCGGGTGGCCTCTCTCTTAGGAGGGTAAGTGACAAAAACAGTCCTTTGTGGTTCGTCAATCATTTAGAATCTCAAATGATTCCTATATTTCCTTTAGCCAGGCTCTTGCCTCGACTAGGTCAACTTGTTCCTTGGAACTCTGAGAGCTTAACGCTTTAAAGGTCATGAAAGAATTTCCTGCCGCATTGTCCCCTCAGGGTGGTGGTTGGGGATAATAGTCTAAGTTCTCTTTAGACAGGTCCATGAATTGCCATATTGGAGTACCGTCTCGGGTCTCCTTTCCTTACTCGACTTTCCATTTCCTTAGTATGGAATGTTTCATCCTTCTCCCATACTTGGGGTTATCTTGTACGTTAAAATCCTCATTTTCCACTTCATTATGTTATGGGTTCCTTCTATCTTGATGGCGTCCTCCCTGACTATCACATTCAGGGTTTGCTCTAACTCTTATTCCTCAAACTAGCTTTCATCTAAGATTTCATCTTTAAGCTCTTAAACATTTGGAACCCCAAATTCTATAGGAATACCTCATTATTCCCTTACCATCTTTCTCGATATTAATCTTTTATCTAATTGTTGGCTCTCTGCCTTCATTCATAACTTTTTCTGGCACAATATGATCTTTTCCAATAATTCGGGCTGTATTGCAATCTCAAACAGCTTTTCGGTACCGGCTCCGGTTACCTTCACTTTTATTTCCATTTTCTCAAAATCTCTTATAAACTCTCCAAAAGACATTATCATCTTGAGTCTCTCCTTTTTACTAAGGGCATCAGCCACCATATTGGCTTTCCCCGAATGATAAAGAATCTCCCAATCATTATTCTTGATTAGCTCTAACTGCCTCCTCTGGCATATATTGAGCTCTTTCTACGTAAAAAGGTACTAGAGCTCCTATGGTTTGTGTAAATCTTGCACTTCTCTCCATACAAGTAGTGCCTCCAATCTTTAGGGTAAAACTATTGCCACGAGCCTAAGCTCATGGGCGGTGATATCAAATTTCATATTACCTTAATTGTCTTGACGCAGACGCGATTATCTTGCTGTGCTAAGAAGCACCCTAATTCCTTATGCGAAGCGTCACTTACAAATCACAAAATCTCCTTTTTCCCTCCGGCAACGCCAACATAGGGGCCGTCACCAACCTTTGCTTCAGTTCTTAAAAGTTGTTCTCGCATTTCTCTGCCTATTCGAACTTCTCAGTCTTATGAGTAAGCCGCGTTAAAGGGGCTACTGTCTTTACAAACTTGAACGAACCTCTGGTAGTGACCGACCAATCCTACCTCTGGTAGTCGACCTAACCATGGTCATCAATTCATCAGTGGTCCTTTATTCATTCTTGTCAGGATCCTCCACAGGATCCTCCTCAACAACAATCCCTTCTAGGACAACATCCTCAACCGCTACATCCTCAATATCAACATCATCCGGTCCTGCATTAGGACGCTCTATTGGATCCACAATCTGATCTCCAATTAGTAATAAAACATCATCGCGTTGATGTTCCTCAACTTCAGGGTTCGGAGTCCCGCTACCATATACGATAACGAACTACGCTTCTATCGCTACATTTATAAGGGTTCCCATAAGGGTTTTAACTGTCAGTACTACGTTAGGTAGTCCGACTATGAACTTGGCAAGAGTTCTTATTATCTTAGTGAACTTATTATCTTAACGTCCCATCATCTCTGAGGTTTATAACGCTTAGCTCTGATACCACTTCTGTAACACCCCCAGATCCGGGGTCGGGGATCCGGGTCGTCACGAGTTCCATTTCCCTTAATAACACCCAATCTTAATAATTACTCAACTACTCTGTACTGTGACCCCACCATAAACACACACACCACACGTTATAGTCTCAGAGATGAAATTTAAATAAGTACAAGTCTTTGAATCCACCATTTAAAAGTTATTACAACCCAAAATGATTACTTGATAAATTTACAGTTAATTGCCATTATCTGCCACAAGTTATAATTATACATAATTTGATTCTCAAAAGTAGATGGTCTGAACTACAATGGATCTACCTCTGCAGCTATAGCAGCTACAACATCATCGGGAAGACGCGGGACGCTTCCCACGCGCTTGCGCTGGGTCTGCTGGAGTCTGGCCATCTCTCCTAACTGTTGTTGTGTGATGAAGAAATAAAGCAAGAGTGAGCCTTACAGCTCGCAAGATAATATATATAGTGATAACAATAATATAAGTATCTAAATGGATACTTAATAGCATCTCTATCATATGCAAGATAATTACTTACTAGATATAAGTAAAAACAAGGAATGAAGTTACCAATACTTCACCACACTTATATCATATATAAAGTTACTTGAACTGCCACCGTTCGAAGTATTATAAGTTTTAAGAAAAACACCCCATAGATGAGACCACAAGTTAAGACTTGAATAGATTCAATCTTTGAAATATTATTGAATGAAAAAGTTATGAGATACTTTATTTAGTCCCGGTATATATATATCCACATATATATACCCCTTTAAACATTTCCTGGAACCTCTGTTATGTAAAGTATGAACAGAGTTTGAAACATCCAATGAATTTTGGAAAGGAAAAGAATTTTGGCATAAACCCGATATCTCGCTGATCAGGCAAAGATACCAATAAGTAACCTTTTCTACTGTAGATGGATGAATTCCTCACCGGTCATCACCCTGGCCGCATTAGGACCTCGCGCTAGACCGTTACCCGGCCCCTCACGCGTTGATGGACTGCCACCCAGCCACTTACACAATAATAGACCGTACCCCGGCCTGTCGCTTATGCCGACTCAATTAGATGGGTTTACTTCCCGAACGTTGGGCAAGTAATCAATTCATTTACCAAAACTGCAACCTCGTTGCGAATATAAAATACACCAAAGATCCGGATTCCCCAGGTTTTGAGCGAGTATTTAAATCCCCTTAAAAGGAAGATCTTAAATATAAAAAAAAGAGTTTTGGGATCCACTCTGACTTTTAAAAATCATTTTGAAGATTCAAAAACACTTTAAAGAGTGTTTGGAGTAAAGCTGATTTAATGAAGTAAATCAGTCCCCAGAATATTTAGAAAATGACTGAATATTATTATTTAAATAATATTCCCATAAAGAATAATCTTTATAAAAATAATTGAAGTAGAAGTATTAAAACTTATACTTGAAACGAGTATTAAATAACCAAAGATATACTTATATGAAAGTATTATCTTTATTTGAATAATCGAAAATAAGTTTGATTATTAACACCTTATTCTTTAATAAAATAAAGAATATATTTCAGCAAATAATCGGAGTCATAGATCCTCAAATGAATATTCAAATAATATTCAATAAATAATATAAAAGAGTCATAAGCCCTCGAATGAATATTCAAATAATATTCAGATAAATAAATAAAAGAGTCATAAGCCCTCGAATGAATATTCAAATAATATTCAGATAAATAAATAAAAGGAGTCATAAGTCCCCGAATGAATATTCAAAATAATATTCATTAATAAAGTAAAAGGAGTCATAAGTCCTCGAATAATATTCAAAATAATATTCAATAATAAAATAAAGTTAAAGTTATCGAATAAACCTTATTCGATTAATAGTTTTAAAAACTATATCCATATATATATATATATAAATAAATATATATATATAATATACTCGGGAACATCGACTCCCGGTTTAGAAATATGTTCACCTTTTATCCCCTATACTAAGGGTATACGCAACTACTTGCTTATTTCTAGCATAGGTATTATGCAACTATAAGCATTGAAATCAACAGATAGATAACCAGATTACGAAACAGACATGCATATATACCATATTAGCATGCTCCAATATATCGCAAAATTTGCTAATAACAATCATGCAATATCACAAGATAATGCATATACATATATTTACATCACAACAACAGTATAACGGGTAGAAAACTTGCCTGAGTGCTCCCGGATAGACTTACGCTTAGAGTGGGTCCGATAACCTATGAACAACAACATAAGTCGGAATTAAACCCCGGTCGCTTAAGAAACTAGACTTTAACCATTTAGAGTCCTAATGTTCGCTTTCGCGCTTAACGGTTTACTTAAGTCGCTCGAGTACTCTCGGCTCCACCATTTTTAATAAATTAACCATTAAGGGTTTTATGGAGATTCTTTCGCGAGTACCTTACCAACTACCTAATCCACCTTACATAATTGTTTCATACTCCAATTAGTCCTTTAAGGTCTTTAACCAAGGTTCAAAGTAAGGCGAGGGGAAATGTTTCGTTCGCGAAACGCCGTTACTTAAAACGGTCGTTTTTCCTAAACCGTACATCGGAATCAAACGAACTACATATCAAAACGAAGCTCGTAACATGAGCTATCTAAACATGGCAGTGGTAATAATCTAGCAGTGGGTTCTCGGGTCCTAATGTTATGCACAAAAACAGTCCAAAGAAAATCGGACATTACGACGGCTATGTTTACGCGATTTCCCAAAATTTTACCAACCAATTCAACCACCAATCAATCCCAATTCACAACCCAATCAAAACTCCATCCATACTTTATCATAACAGCCCCAACAACTCAACATTAACAATTTATACTATTCTTTATCATGAATTTAAACTACACTTAAGTTCATTAATCAACAACCAAGATTTACAACTCCAAAAACAACCCAAAACCAACTAATCTCTACATACACAACCATCAAGCCTCTCATGAACTATATTACTCATATTATGCTCTTAACATTCAATAACAAATCTTGGTTAAGAGATTATACCTTCCTTGAAGCTTTTAATCCATGAAAGATCCTTGGAATGTCCATGGAAGCCTTAATATATGCTTAAGCTACCTTGACCTTGCAAATAAAATCAAGAATCACAAATTTGTTCTTGAAAGTTACTATTCACCCTAAACTAAAATGATTTGTTTGAGATAGAAAACCTTTGATTCAAGCACTCAAACTACTTGCTCTTCTTAGTTATGAAATATAGGATCCAAAGAAACAAACCTTATAATTTTCCATGGAGTATAGCTTGTGTTTTGAATTTCTAATTCACCATTTTGGTGAAAAATTCGAAATGAAGAAGATGAAAAGGGGGGAGAGAGAAGCTTGCTTTGTTTTCTTGATCTTTGTGCATAAAAAGCTTGGTTGATATCCTTTTGTTTTGTTAATTACCTTTTAACCATGGTAAAATTTGTGTGGCTTGAAATCAACCAACAATACCTTCCCTTTGGTCATGCTTATGTCATCCTTCTATGTCATCTTCCCACACTTGTCATCTTCTTGTTGGTGTGGTGACATCATCATCACTTACCTCTTTGATTAGCTCTTAATTACTTGGCTAATGACCACTGATCTGTTATACGGTTCACTTAACTTTCGTTCTCGTTTATCGTTTGAGGGATCATACCCGGGATCTTATTACTTGGGTTCCCTTAACCTTTCTCAATACATTATATTCCTTTTATGATCCTCTCTTATAATCCTTGAATTTAAATCCTTTTAATCATGTTACCTTATACTCAATTCTTTCCGTATCTAGTGGATTTTTGGGAAAAATCAAAGTGTTCGGAATTGGATTCTGACGATCTTTACATACACTTATATACCATATAGAGTACTAATAAAATCTCAGAATATCCATAACAGAACCCCTACATAGTGTGGCATGAAAAGTTTTCTCATTCAGAAAAAACACTATTCATAAGGGTTTCAAAAATTTCCAAAAATTGGGGTTATTACACTCATGGTTGGACACCCTCGAATGAGGGCACCACCGAGATGCCACCGCCACCGGTGATGAACTCCGGTGAACCGGTGGTGAGCTATGATGTTAAAAACTGAGCTCTAGAACCTTAAGATCAATTCTTTATGTTTGCATGTGGTGTTTTGATTGAAAAAGGCCGAATGGCCATTATAATTTTAAAAGAAATCAAGTTGATTATGGTTAATTGCATGATTTAATGATTTGATGTTAAGAAATAGGATGATTTGTGATTCAAGGAGTAAGAATATCAAGTTGCATGTCTTGTTTTTGAAAAAGGCCGAATGGACTTAATCTTTAAAGTTGTTTGATTTGAGTAAACTTGTTTAAAGTAATAATGGATTGTTATTAGCTTGAAAAAGAAATGAAATTATTGATGAATGCTAAGTTAGGTTCGAATTTTTATGTTAATAAGAAAGGGAATTGATTTTTGTGAGATAATCTTGGTAAACGCTAAGTATGAATAGCCTAAAAGTGATTGCATGTTAGTTTTAAAAAGGATCAAGATGTGCATGTCAATGATTTGTCCTTGAGATGTCAATTTGAGTTATTGCCGAATGAAATTGAGTTAAAATAGATTAATTTGATGAATGAATGGATGTATGTTGTAATTTAGATAAAAATCAATTATGTTAAGGAACTTAGTTGGCATACGTGATAAAGATAAAGTGTTTGATATCGTGCTAAGTTGAAATTGAATTGCATGTGAGCATGTATGTATGTTTTGGTTCGAATGGTTGTTGATCATGAAAATGGTGCTAGTTTAAATATGGAATCATGTTAGAACTAAAGTTGTATGGTGTAATTTTTGAGAAATTTGATTGTATATGTATGATTATGGTTCGGATTTCTATGATTAAAAGAAAGGAGAGTGGTTCTTTAAAGGTTGTTAAATGAGATACGTGTTTACGTGAATTAAAGTGAGTATTTGATTGATTTTATGGTGGTATTTGCAATTAGGCCGAATAGGCCATATGAACTTAAGGTCAAAACTTGGTTTTTGATAATCAAATATGAAATGATTGGATGTGTATATGTGAATATCTATGGATTGTTTAGTTGATTGTATTATGTGGTTCGAATTTAAGGAATAAAAGAAAAGGGAATGAAGTCGATTGATATAAGTGATAGTATGCACGTAAATGTTTGGTTGTAAATGGGTCTAGTACTCGTAAAAGAGTCATGTTAGTGTGATTTGAGAAATAGCCTAGGTCAAGCGAGTACGCTTTGATTGCTAGGAATATAAGGATATAAAAACTATGAGAAAGGATTGTGCTATGTGCTATGTGTTGTGTGCTTATTTGCATAAGCTATATTCGTATGCTCGAGTCAAAGATATAATCGAGTTATCATATAGAGTGATCGTTCCGGGAACGAGAGTTGGGAATCTAATTAAGATTTTTTTTTTATTGTAGATTCGGAGCGTGAGGGCATTCGGGCTAGGAAAGGGAAAAGTATACTAGGTGGCAGTAGTTCAACCATCAGGAAAGCAATTTCAGGCAAGTAACTCTGATTACTTGTGTAAATGATTATAAAGGAAATGTTGTTCATACCATGTAGAGTATTGAACTGTTAAAGTATGAAACCCTTGCTTTATGAAACCCTGATATTGATTTGAAGTACCCTTATTCTTGATAACCTGTTATTGATAATCCTATTGATTTCACCCTTTGATAATCTGCCTTTCTGTTCCAGTTTCCTATAATGCCATGAATCATATTAAACCTTTAATTATCTTGGATAACTCTGTTAATGATACCCTGTTTCTCTTGATCGCCCTAATGATCCCTAAGTTATTACTGATCCTTCAAATTTAGTACCTTATTATCTTTGATGCAGAATCCTTGAGAATTGTTCCTTGCGTATCTTTGATTCACTCCCTGAACTTTGTTTCTTTAAAATCTGAATTAAGAATGAGTTTCGACTTGAAAGAGTCCGAATGATTTCAAATGCTTGGTAACGATAAAATGGATTTTAGAAAACCTATTTGTTTTTCCAACTCAAGGTTTTCCAAATGAATTCCTGATGGATTGGATTGAGACGTAAGAGGCTAGTGGGACTAGTCTAGTCATGGTAAGAGGCTAGTGGGACTAGTCCAATTTATGGCTGAAATTATGCCGAATGGTACCTTAAAGACCGGAATGGAGGTCGATACGGGCTGATCACCCGTATATAATGAAATGGAAAGATAAGTGATCCAATCATGGGTTCTAAATGATTATTTAAAAAGGGAACTGAAACTTTTATTCAGTAAATTGATTTCTGGAAATGAAAATGTTTTAAACTGCTTTGAAAAGAGCTGATTATGTTATTGTGGAGCTTAAGGCTCAGAACCCTGATTCCTGAAATTGTTGATCATATGAATGATTCTATATCTTGACATATTGTTGCTTTCCTCTACCGAAAGATCTATTTTGATCCTATAATGATTTGTGTTGAATGTCGGCTTTCATCCTGTTTCGAGCCTTGTTTCTTGAAAGCCCAACTATTCTTTGGATACCTTTCCTTATCTCAAAGAAAACAAAAATGAATATATGGAAATCTGCCACCTAGATTAGCTAAAATAGAATGCCCTAGTTTGTTCAAAGCATATTGAGAATTGTTATTGTAGAACTGCTATTTAGTTACTTGCTGAGTTTTATACTCATTGTTTTGTCTTAATCTAACCATGGCAGTTAAGCAAGAAGATGGCCAGGCTTAGGCGCACTGCTCGTAAGAGCGTACCTGGTGGTCCCTATCGTGTTGAGGGCTTTCAGTTGCCAGAGCAGGTAGTACAGGTTATGAGTGAGCTCGCGCCTAGAAAGTGGTGTTTAAAGATACAATGGGTTATCTGTCGGTTCCCAGCCGGAACCGATATTAATTATTTAATAATATTTTGGGTTTGTAAGTTATATTCTGTGATTGGTAGTTGTAATCTTGTCTCATACTTTATCCTGTTGATCCTGTTAGGAGTTAATCGGGGTTTATGCATATTTTATTATTAGAATCGAGGTGTGTGAGTCCTCATTTCCTAACCCCAAGATTGAGGGTGTCACAGTTTTATATTCTAAATGATTGATGAAGCACAAAAGACTATTTTGTCACTTACCTTCCTAAGAGAGAGGCCACCTGCTGGTGGAAGGCTAAGGAAGAAAGAGAGATAGTGTAAAAGCTTTAGAGCCAGAACAAAGGCGGACGAGTATGATAAATTATGAATATAAGTTGTAAAAGTTGTAAAGATTCGATTTGAGGACAAGAATCCTAGAACGACGTGATGTTTGAAGTCAATGATTAGTGGGTACATGAAATGATTGTAAGAGAAAGGAAAATAAAGGGAGACTGAAGTGGAAAGAAATAAAAAGGCAATACAGTTTGAGGAATGATAAGGGAGTTGGGTATGAGGAAACCCTAAAGACTCGTAGCAATAGAAATAGAAAAGTATGTAATCGTCAGGATGAGGGTGATTCACCATGAGTTAAAGTTGATGGTTGAAGGTATAAGAGATACATATATTTTATTCCCTTTAAGTTAGGATGATTCGAGGAAACCTTGAGATAGTTCGAAGGATAAATAATGAGACGCAGATAGACGGAGGAGACAAGGAAGTAAGAAATTAGGAAATTGGATGAAGGAAGTAACCTTCAAAAATGTGAAGTGTATGTAACACCTGTGACCTGATACCCAAAAGGAAGACACTAAGTACAAAAGATATCCCAACATTGAGATGACTGTTGAGATAAACAACAAAAGTAAAAGAGGATTTGGTAAAAAGAAGTTCACGTTGAACACGACCAATATCTTCCAGAATATCCATCTTATCATTACCAAATCAGGAAAGAAAAGTGGATAACCGTTATTGTCCTTTGGAGGCCATATGGATTGACCTCGTTTTGGATAAGGATATTATTATGAAATTTGGTATAGAATATCGATGGGGAAATGATTGAATAAGATACCCTTATCAGGGATATATGACTTGATTTATCCATGGAAGGATGTAAGTACCTTTTTAAAGGTAGAATTAGGGATATAACCTCAATAACTTGAGATGAACCATGGGGGAATGCTTAAAGGTTGACATTTCACCCTTAATAGGGACATTATGAGTTTGGGTAATACGGAATGAAGGATTAAGGCAACAACAACCTTTAAGGATTAGTGGACAAATTTTTCAAAGTACATAGATAATGGTTCTAATATTAGTAAATGGTATTTTGATATGCCCTGTATCTAGGGAATACAGGAGGGACGATTCAAGGATAACCTTAGAGGTTTTACAAGGAGAAAGGTAATTTTCAAAGTTCTCAAGAATACAAATTTTGATAAAGGAAATATGGCGTAATTATAATAATGCCAGGTGGGCACGTGTTAAACCATAAGAAGTATAGATTGAACCAATGAAGGTCAGAATTGTTAAAGCAAGAAGGGCCCAAGATAAAAGACGTCCTAAGTACGATCGAGAGTTAGCCATGATAATGTTTACATTTAAAGACTAAGGCAGTGACTTATGGAAAAATGGTGATTTTTTTTTATCACCACAAGGACTTAAGAAAAGCATTTTCACATAAGCAGTGATTTGAAATGAGGTAGAAAATTTAGTGAAGGTGGTTAAAATGACATTGATTGTAAGGAAATATTACTATCAGGAAAGGCCAAAGAGGTGGCCGACACTTTAAGTGTAAGAAGACAATTATCGGCGCTCGTGCCAGAGGAATACAGTGATAATGGTTAAAGCCGTGAAGATTGTATTATGGTTTGAAAGATTGACATTCCTTTTGATGATTGTACGATACTCAACCGTGATAGTAGTTTGGTAAAAATTTAATTTATGAAATCGTCGTGAGCGGGCTATCTATCTTATAAGGTCATATCTTGAGATAAGCCAGGACCATGTTACGAAAGGACTAAATGAACCTTTGAGCTTCATGTCTCCTAATAAAGACATATGGTTAATAATGGTATTAACCTGCTATCGTTGCTTTTATTGAAACTCTTCTGCAATTTTATCTGCTTCATGTCATATGTATACCAAGTTCAGGAGTGTTCTTCATGAATCATGGAATGGTGATTATGTTGCCTCCTTAGAAGAATTTGATACGACATGTATGGACTCCGTATGGTTAGCTATTAAGATTTCATAGAAAATGAATGACTACAGTAGGTCAGTGGTGGACCATAGTAATGCAACAATGATTCTGCGAGTAATGAGTCGATTACAGCCGTGAGAGTTGTATTGGAATGGATGTTGAGATTGAGTACCCCTAATGGGGTCGTGTTGATATATAAGTTATCATTGATAGACTACCTAGTGGAGTATTTACATATTATATATTTATTCCCTCTTATGAATAGAGAGTCGTATTACTATACGAGGAAGGTTGCAGTGCAAGCATAGAATTCTAGTAACAATGATGTCTAGAATGAAATCCCTTATTCGAGTTTCGATGTTGAGGGAGTGAGTGTTTATGAGCTCGAGCAAGAGCATGGATCCATGGAATGATGGACGGAATAGTAAATATTCTGGCACGTGAAATGCGATGCTATAATACTTGATGTTGATATATATACACATATATTTTGTTCTCCTATGACAAACCTCTATAGTTCAGAGGTAGATTCCAAGCCAGATATTTGTGGCAGTATTTTTTTTCATATACAATTCTCTTCAATTAGTTCTTTTCTCTCCTTTTCATTTTGTATAAGCTGAGAAGAACAACCCTTCCAGAAGGGGAGGTATTGCCGAATGACTATCTATCTGAGTGATAGAAGCCTAGTAGGATACCACATGTTGTTTAATTGCTTGTCAAGTACTAAAGGTTGGCCACCTTCTGTACTAACTATGCAATAGAACAAGTGTTCATGATCATAGTGATCTCTCAATAAAATCTTTTACTTCTATATGATAGATCAAGCTTTCGAATATGATAAATCATAACGCGTTCATGATACTAAGGTTGACGCGGTTATTAAAAGGTTATAGAATACTAACGAGCAAAAGTGTAACCAGTATAGTATTATGTACGGAAGATAGTAATGCTTACGAACAAGAAAAGAAGGAGTATTGAGAAGCAAAAGCTATAGTGCTAAAAGCTATAATGAGAGTCTGTGCAATAGACTTGAAAGAATTTAGAATGATCATTTATCGTGAATTAAATTTTCTTATGACAATAGATCATATGTCAGTATCGAGATGTCGCCTTATGAGATCCTTGAGGGAACACAATGTCGATCTCCCTTATGTTAGGATGAAGTTGCAGGGCGCGAGATGCTCGGACCAGCAGTGGTCCAAAGGACCAAGGATATAATAGATCTAATCAGAGGACGGCTGGTAGTAGCCCAAGATGGACATAAGAAGTATGTTGATTTGACGCGAAAGGACAAAGAATAGGAAGTAGGGGACCTAGTGCTGTTATAGGTATTCCTTTGGAAAGGATGGATGAGGTTCGGAAAGAAAGGAAAGCTAAGCCCACAAATTGTTAGACCCTTGGATATATTAAGACGTATTGGGAAGTTAGCATATGAGCTAGCCCTACCCCCGAACATGTAGCAAGTTTATAACGTGTTCCACGAATCAATGTTAAGGAAGTATAATTCGGATGCCAGACAAATAGGGGCGTATGAGCGCATAGACATGCAACCAGACGTAACCTATATGGAGCAACCAGGAAGGGTTATAGATCGAAAAGGGACAAGTGCTTAGGAGAAGGGTTATCAAACTAGTCAGAGTTGGTGGTAGAACCACAATGTGGGAAAATTGACTTGAGAGTTAGAAAGTGCAATGCGAAGAAAGTACCCCCATTTGTTTTCTATCTGATTCCGGGACGGAATCCTTTTAAGGAGGGGAGACTGTAATAACCCCAAAATTTTGGAATTTATGTAACCCTTATGAATAGTGATTTTGCTGATTATGCTGAATAAGAAAACTTTGCATGCCACACTATGTAGGGGTTCTTTTATTGATATTCTGATATCTTATTAGTACTCTATGTGGTATATAAGTGTATGAAAAGATCATCGGAATTCAAATTCGAACACTTTGATTTTTCCCGAAAATCCACCAGATACAGAAAGAATTGAATATAAGGTAACCTGATAAAAAGGATTTAAATTCAAGGATTTTAAGAGAGGATCATAAAAAGGAATATAAAATATTGAGAAATGTTTAGGGGAACCCAAGTAATAAGATCCCGGGTATGATCCCTCAAACGATAAATGAGAACGAAAGTTAAGCGAACCGTATAACAGATTAGCGATCATTAGCCAAGTAATTAGGGGTTAATCAAAGAGGTTAGTGGATGATGATGTCATTACACCACAAGGAGAAGACATGTGGCAATTGGATGACATAGGAAGGATGACATAAGCATGACAAAAAGGAAGTGTGTTGTTGGTTGATTCTTGGCCATGCAAAAGTTACCATGGTAAAAGTTTAATCTATTTCCAAGACAAAAGAAAGCAACCAACCAACAAATATCATAACACAAATACAATTTGAAAATTTACTTTCCCATTTCAAGAAAAGATCTCGGCCCTTTCTCTTTTTCAAGGAGAAAAAAAATCAATTTCCAAGATCCAAGCTTTGATAATTTGTGAGGTAATTATCCAAGGTTCCTTATGCATAGATATAGCTATCCTATGAATCTAAGCTTCCATTTCCTTCACAATCTCTTTCAATAATTCATGGAAGAAGAGGGTAAATAGTGTTTTCAAGATCTTGAAAATTTTGATCTGATGTTTTGGTTTAGATATAGCTTTTGTAAGGATGTTCAAGGGTGGTTTCAAGCTCCTTAGTTACTTCTACTCACCAAGGAAGGTATAATCTCATACCCTAGCCCTACTTTTGAATATTTAGAGTTTTTATGTTTGGTATGGTTCATGACAATCATGATTCTTGTATACTTAGAGTGTGGTTGGATTTGTAATGAGTTTGAAGTTGTAAATCTTGGATTATTGGTTAATGAACTTAAGTATAGCTTTAGTTCATGTTTAGGGGTAGTATAAATTGGAAATTCTTGAGATGTTGGGACTTTTGTAATGAAGTATGGATGGAGTTTGGTTGTGATGTTGATTGTGGGTTGATTTGTGGATTGATTAGAGTAGTTTAAAATTTGGTAATCGCGTAAACATAGTCTTCGTAATGCCCGATTTACCTTAGACTGTTTTAGTTCTTAACTTCAGGACCCGTGAACTCACTGTAAGAGTCTGACCATTGCCATTTTTAGATATTTCATGTTACGAGCTTCGTTTTGATATGTGGTTCGCTTGAATCCGATGTACGGTTTAGGAGAAACAACCGTTATAAGTAACGGCGTTTTGCGAACGAACCATTACCCATCGCCTTACTTTGAAACCTTGGTTAAGGCCCTTAAATGACTAATTGGAGTATGAAACAATTATGTAAAGTGGAGTAGGCAGTTGGTAGGGTACTCGCGAAAGAATCGCCTTAAAATTCTTAATGGTTAATTTCTTAAAAATGGTGGAGCCGAGGGTACTCGAACGACTTATGTGATTCATTAAGCGTAGAAGTGACCATAAGCGAACATTAAGGTTCAATTGGTTAAAGTCTAGTTTCTTAAGCGACCGAGGTTTAATTCCAACTTATGTTGTTGTTCATAGGTTATCGGACCCACTCTAAGCTTAAGTCTATCCGGGAACACTCAGGCAAGTTTTCTACCCGTTATACTGTTGTTGTGATGTAATATATTGATGCATTATCTTGAGATAAATGCATGGTTATTATTAGCAAAGTCTTGCGATATATTGGAGCATGTGATATGACATTTATATGCATGCCTGTTTCGTAATCTTGATATCTAATTGTTGATTCAAATGCTTATAAGTTGCATAATACATATGCTAGAGATAAGCAGTAGTTGCGTATACCCTTAGTATAGGGGACCCAAAGGTGAACATTTTCTAAACCGGGAGTCGATGTTCCCGAGTATAATATATATATATATAGATAGATATAGTTTTCAAAACTATTAATCGAATAAGGTTTATTCGATAACTTTATTTTATTTAATGAATATTATTTTGAATATTCATTCGAGGACTTATGACTCCGCTCATTTTATTTAATGAATATTATTTTGAATATTCATTCGAGGGCTTATGACTCCGCTTCTTTCATTAAATAATATTCTTTATTTTATTAAAGAATAATGTTTTGAAAATCAAACTTATTTTCGATTATTTAAATAAAGATCGTACTTTCGTATAAGTATATCTTTGGTTATTTATACTTCTACTTCAATTATTTTATAAAGATTATCCTTTATGGGAATATTATTTAAATAATAATATTCAGATATTTTCTAACATATCGGGGATGATTTAGTTTATTAAATCATCATTACTCTAAATATTCGTAAAAATGTTTTCGAGTCTTCAAAATGATTTTAAAAGTTAGAGCGGATCCCAAAACTCATTTTTATATTTAAGATCTTCCTTTCAAAGGGGATTTAAATACTCGCTCAAAACCTGAGGGATCCGGCTCTGTGGTGTATTTTATATTCGCAACGAGCTTGCTGTTTTGAGAAAGCATTTTGATTACTTGCCCAACGTTGGGGAAGTAAGTCCATCTATTTGAGTCGGCATAAGCAACATGGGCTCAGTGGGCGTCCATGAAAGTGTAAGTGGCTCAGTGGGAGTCCATCAATGCGTAAGTGGCTGAGTGGCAGTCCAGCATAGGTCTTAATGCGGCCAGGGTGATGACCAGTGGGGAATTCGTCCATCTACTAGTAGAAAAGGTTACTTATTGGTATATTTGCCTGATCAGCAAGATATCAGGTTTATGCCAAGGTTTTCTCCTTTCCAAATTCATTGGATATTGCAACTCTGTTTATAATTTTCATAACAGAGGTTTTCAAGGAGTGTATGAAATGTATATATATAAGTGTATATATATCGGGACTTAATGAAGTATCTCGTAACTTCAATATTTATAATGATATTTCAAAGATTAAATTTATCCAAGTGTTTTCTTGTAGTCTCATCTATGTGATGAACTTTTGAAACTGATTATACCTTGAACGGTGGTAGTTCAAGTAGTATTCAGAAAAGATATAAGTATATTGGAGTATCTTGTAACTTCATATTTTCAACTTATATCTGGTTAATGATTATCTTATGCATGATAAAGATTTTCACAAAAACGTTGAGACAAGGTTAGATATATGAGATCACCTTGCAATGATATTTTTATACAGTTATAAACTGGAACTCTGTGTATATTATGCATGGAAGAGGACTTCCAAGATTTTGAAAAGTATATATACATATATACAGAATATTTTGCGACTTGGTCACGATAAGATATCAAACTTGGTTCATTTTTACTTGACCAAGACTTTCATGAGTACTATGAGGATGCTCACATATTGTAAATCATTATACATATTATTTCAGTGGGCTTGTTGCTCACCCTTGCTTTCTTCTGACATCACACAACAACAGATAGAAAAGATGAACAGGACCAAGCTCCCAATTCGCAAGCGGTTAGGAAACATTCCGCAGTTTTCTGGAGGCGTTGATGCCGCAGTAGCTGAGGTAGGAATTACCAATAGGCTAGGCTTTCAACTTTTGATGCACCAGACTTATGTATCTATATGAATTGTAATAATGGCAAGGAAATGTAAATTTATTCAGAAACCCTTTTGTGGTATAATGACTTATAATTGTGGAATAAATTGACTTGTGTTATTTTTGGTATTCATCTCTGAGACTATAACTTGTGGTGTGTGTGTGTATATATTGTGGGGTCACAATATGCAGTGGTTGGTTGTTTATTAAGATTAATCGTTGTTAAGGGAATTGGAACTCGTGACAACCCGGATCCCCGACCCCGGATTTGGGGGTGTTACAGTTGGCCTTATCAAAGGGAGGAATCTTGATACTACTGATTTTATGTGTATTCATTTTTCCAAGATCTAATCTGTTTACCTTCAGATTTTACTCTGATACCACTTGTTAGATATGAATACAACACAGAGGGGGGGTGAATGTGTTTTGGCTTAAATGTTTACTTTTTGATCGAATTTGGGTTTAGCAGTTGGTTGTTATCAATGATTTTGTAGAATAGATGTTAAAAATAAATAACAATACAAATATGTAAAGCAAAGATCTTCAAAACTCACTTAATTTTATATTAAAAATCGAGCAGTGTTTTGCTACAAAATCTATAAGTTTTTGGTTTAGAACTTAGCTTCTTTCTTGAGAGAGAATACAATTTCTAATATGTTTAGTCCTATCTCATACAAAGGACCTCAGTTAACTTTATATGATAGTTAACTTTGGTTTACACAGTAAACAATAAGATGTGCTAATCACTTTTCTAACCTGTCACTAATCACTTCTATTTAAAGGAAAAGTGAGATTTCCATATCTAGATTAGCATATCTTCATCAACTGTGTATTGGTTGATCCTCCTTTGTCAGTTAATCTTCACCATTAATCTTGCACATCTCTCAAGCTGCTTTTTGTAGACTTGTCAATTCAGCTCTGTGAATTGTTTGTTGATTTGCAACCTTGGATATTGAACTGTTCTGCAATTCTGTACTTAGAGAAATTTCTTCACTTCGAGATCTCCAATTAAGTTGTAGAGAACTCGACATCTCGATAGGCATGTTGGCTTGTCGATATCTCTGAAACTTCATTGTTGACTTGACTTATCGACAACTCTGAGTTCTCTAGTGAATTTTGGTTTATCGATAACTCAGAATTCTCTAATGGACTTTGGCTTATCGATAACTCACAGTTCTCTAATGAATGTATACTTTTCGATATCTCTGAGTTCTCGAATGGGTATGACTTATCAATATCTCCAATAGTATTTCCTGATTTCTCGATAGACAATTCCTGAGTTCTCGATAGGTCTTTCTGAGTTCTCGAATGACTTCTCTATAACACTAGTTACGTGACTTGTAGAGATCTTGACTTAGAATGTTTTTCACCAAACAAAATTATTCAACTCCAAGCTTCTTCATAATTCTTCTGAGGCATGACCTTCTTGATCTTCTTCCAGATAGAATTCTTAGGCTTGACACTGTTTAGGGAAAAATGCTCCAGTCTGCTCCATTTACATTTTACAGACATTAAGTGTTACAAGTATAAATTACAGATTAAGGTTACAATACAACTAATCTTAAGGTTGTCAATATGACTTAGTCTTGTTATGATACAGGCATGTCTTGCACAACAATTTCTTTCGAACTCATTCAACTCTTCTTGCATAGCCATGACCCAATCTACATCCTTGAGTGCATCTTCTACTTTCTTTGGCTCTTCTTTGGAAAGTAGATTGTGATATAAACATTCATTTTGAGTTGCACTCCTTGTCTTTACACCTTCATCAGGATTTCCAATGATCAGATCAGGAGTGTGATCTTTAGTCCATTTTCTGGCACTGGGAAGTGTCCTTCTGGAGCTAGATACTCCCCCTGAATTGTATGCCTCATCAAATGCATTTGAGGCTCCCCCTGAATCTGTGTTGTTATCTCTAGATGAAGTTTTGGGACTTGAATCATGTCCATCTGATATTGAATCAGCATTGGTTTTTTGAATGACCAGATTGAGAAGAACCTTGAGTTTTTTCTTCAGTGTTAGTATCATCAGCTGAAGCTTGTTGTTGCTCCCCCTCAACATGTGTAGGTTCATTAGTACAATGATCATCTTCAGAATCTGAAGGAGTATCAGGATTTGGATCATCAGGATTTGACAGTTCATTAGAGCTTTATCCAGATTCCAACAATGCATTTTCATTTGCAAAGATTAGACTTTCATGAGAATCTTCTTCAAAACCAGGAATTTTTTTTATCATCAAAAGATACATTTATGGAGATAATTACAGTATTTGTTCTCAGATTGAAAACTCTATATGCTCTTGATGGTGAGTATCCAATAAAGATTCCTTCATCAGCTTTTGATTCAAACTTTCCTAGCTGATCAGTATGAGTTCTCAAAACAAAGCACTTACATCCAAATACATGAAGATGTTTGAGGTTGGGCTTCTTTTCTTTGAGCATCTGATAAGGAGTAACACCATGTATGTTTATCAGTGTGATATTTTGAGTATAACATGTTGTGTTTACTGCTTCAGCCCAGAAGTAAGTGGGTAGTTTTGCTTCTTCCAGCAGAGTCCTGCCAGCTTCAATCAAGGTTCTGTTCTTCCTCTCAACAACACCATTTTGTTGAGGTGTTCCAGAAGCTGAGAATTGTTGTTATATGCCTTTGTACTTGCAGACTTCCTCCATTTTTGAGTTCTCGAACTCAGTGCCATTATCACTTCTTAGAATTTTCACTCTTTGGGTGGATCCATTTTCATTTTGTCTTATGTGATCCAGAAGAATTTTTGGAGTTTCATCCTTCCTGTGTAGAAAATAAACCCAAGTATATCTGGTGAAATCATCCACAATTACAAGTGTGTACCTTTTCTTGTTGATGGACATTATGTTCACTGGTCCAAAGAGATCCAAGTGTAACATGTGATATGGCTCAGAAATAGAGAATTTTGTTTTACTTTTGAAAGATATTATTCTTTGTTTGGACTTTTGGCAAGCATCACAAAGACCATCAGATGAGTATAGCATATTTGGTAATCCTCTTACTAGCTGTTTCTTGGCAAATTCATTAATTGAATTGAAGTTGAGATGTGAGAGTTTCTTGTACCAGTTCCAGCTCTCATCTACTGATGCCTTTGAGATAAGGCAAGTAGCTTCTTTCTCAAGACTTTCATGCAACCTTGCTTCATATATGTTGCCATGTCTGAATCCTATCAAGACAATTTTCTTTGACTTGTTATGAACAACTTCACAGTGTGAGTCATAGAATACCACATGATAACCTCTGTCAGAGATTTGACTGATGTTGAGAAGATTGTGCTTCAGTCCTTCCACCAGAGCTACATTCTCTATTGCTACTTTTCTAATTATCAAGTTTCCATATCCCAGAGTGTGTCCTACATTCCCATCTCCATAAGATACATCTGGGCCAGCCTTCTTCTCAAATTCTGACAGCAGGGATTTATTTCAAGTCATGTGTGTTGAACATCCACTATCCAAGACAAGAGTATTTTTCTTGTTACCTTGTAGTCAGAGGAATATTTAATTAGAAGGATTTTTAAGGACCCACACTAGTTGGGTCCTCTTTTTTGACAGCTTAAGCCTTTGTGAGTCTGGAATACTTCTGACAGTTTTTCCTTTGTCAGGATTTGTCTTGTCAGAAGCAGATTGAGTAGAACTAGAGGAATTGAGCACACAAACAACTTTATTAAATTTAGGCAAAGGTTCATAATAGTTGTGATACAGCTTATGATAGGAACTACAAGTATAAATCGAATGTCAACTACTATCACAATAAAAACAAGGATTTTTTTGTTTATAAAATACTGATCTACCCCTAACATCAGACTCAGGAATAGCAGTTTTCATTTTCTTATTCCTCCTGCAATCAATATCAAGATGATTAGTATTTTAACAGTTAAAATAAGTTTTTCTAGGAGCATTGAGAACAAACTTGTAATTAGAATCCTTAGAAATACCTTGTTTACCATTCTTGTTCCTTTTAGGACTTTTTACTTGAGGTTTGTCAGTAACCTCAGATAATTTCTTTTTCAATTGTCTTTTAGACAAAAGTCCTATGTTCTTTTCTTTCTTAACAGTCTTAATGGTTTCCTTGTTTTCTTTTCTTTGAGGTTTATCACTTACTGATTTTTCTTGGAATGCTGATGTTGAACCCTTTTCATAGATGGATTCGGGTTCATCAGCTTCTGAAGAGATAAACTTAACAGGATTTTTAAGGGTAGTCTTATTCTCAGTGTCAACATCCTAAATTCCATATACATAACCAAGACATTATTTCCGGTTTTTCTTAGAGATCATCGCATGAACCTTTTTGCCTGAAACAGTCCAGGCATTAAGAGTTTTCCTCTCATTTTCTAATTCATTTTCTAACATACTGTACTTAGCTTCTAGTACCTTTGCTGTATGTTTAGCTTTCTCACATTCGTTCTGAATTTCAATCTGGTTTACTAAGTCAGACTCCAACTGATCATTCCTAGACTTTAACATTTCATTTTCAGTTAACAGTCTATTGTTCTCTTGAATCTTATTTTTAAAATTTCCATGGAGAGACTTAAGAATAGATTTCAGTTCAAATATATCTTCAGTATCAAAAGAGAAGAAAGGAGTTGATACCTTAGAATCAGAGGAAGCAGTATCATCAAATCTAGCCATCAGTGCATATCATGTATCTTCATTTTCAGAATCAGAGGTGTCCATCCAATTCTTGCTTGATGTAATCAGGGCTTTGTTCTTCCTTTTGTCATGCTTTATGTTCTTGCACTCTTTAGCAAAGTGATCAGGCTCATCACAGTTGTAGCACTTGATTTTCGACCTGTTTATTTTCCAGCTTTGAGGTCCTTTCCATCTCTTCTTCCAGTTGTCTTCCTTTCCCCTCCAGTGAACTTCTTCCTGAAGCTTCTAATCTTCTGAGACTTCCTGAATTGCATCCTCTTAAATCCCTTAACCAGCAATGCAGCCATTTGCATGACATCAGAATCTGTCACGACCTCATCAGTTTCAGAATCAGTATCATCATCCGGATTTGATGATGAATCATCAGTATCTGATTCTGGCAGATTGTTCTTTTTCCTTGCAACTTTAACAGACCTTTCTTTTGAAGCTTTAGCATTCACTTTCAAAGCAACTGATTTTCCTTTGCTACTTTTCCTCTCCTTCCTTTTTTGGACTTCCAAGTCATGAGTTCTCAGCATGCCATAGACTTCATCCAGAGTGATTACTTCCAAATCATATTGATGTCGTATGATTGAAGTCTGAGTCTCCCATTCTTCATTCAAGGCTCTCAGAAACTTAGTGTTTGAATCCTCTTGATCATACATCTTTCCCACCAAAGACAGATTATTGAGCAGGGTGAGAAATATGTCATATATGTCAGTGAGACTTTCATCAGGCTTGGCCTCAAAGTGTTCATATTCTTGAATCAGAACAGCCCTTCTGTTCTTCTTGATGGTCATGGTTCCTTGACATTGAGTTTCAAGAGCATCCAAGATCTCATTGGCAGTCTTGTAGGCTATAACCCAATTTGACATCACAGAATTAAGACTATTACGTAAAATATTTCTTACCTTTGCATCTTTCAGCACAACTACTTTCTCTTCTGGTGTCCACTCGCTCTTATCCTTCAACTGATAGTGTTCAGCAACAGTAGGAGTTGCAGGCACCAGTTTTGTTGGCATGTAGGGTCCATCATTAATTACGTCGAGATAGTCTGGATCTATAGCCTCCAGGTGCATGAGCATCTTCACCTTCCATGTAGCATATTCAGTCTTTTTCAAAATGGGGATTTTAAAACTTTTATACTTGTTCGAAGACATGTTTAGATCGCTTCTGATTGTAAATTTATCAGTGAGCTCTGATACCAATTGTTGCCCAGTATAGATACAATTGTTTAGGGGGGTTGGATACAATTGTATAAATGTTTCGAACAAGTATATGTATAAAAATATAACAGTTCTTTATATTTCTGATAAAATTGTTACAAACTCTCTTAAGAAATACTGATGTTCTTGAGAGCTGCTAGGTCGTACAATGCTCGAGTTAATCATTATGTGATGACCTAAACTGTGTTTATATAATACACAACTGCTACAAATCAGTGTAGGTTATGCATTATCAATTACTAACAGAAAATGATACATATCTCTAACTAAATATACAAAGTCCTATCACTCAGAACAAACATATATTCATCCCTCAAAATAAGGAACAGACTTAATCTTCACAACAGACTGTCCTCAGATGCTGATGTTCTGCAGATACTGATGATGCATCAAATCCTGATGGCACATCAAATCCTGATGACATCCAAGACAACCAGATCCTAAGCTTCTCCTGATCATTAAGAATCAGCATGTAACATGCGTAGGTCGCTCCATACTCTACGAATAAACGACGATACACTGAAAGGCCGCTACCCATGAAGGGCATCTATCCATAAAGAGCCGATACCCATGAAGGGACGACACCCATGAAGGGCCAGAAGTACCCCGAGTCGCGAATAGACCATTATAACTTCCACGAAAATTTAAGAAATTTTCCCGGAAGTTGGGGAAAACGATATGGGTCGAAATTAAACCCTAAAGATATAATTAATATCACATTAATTACACTTGCAATTCATGTCCAAAGCCCAATAAAGACTAGGTCGGTCAAGGCATGTCACGAACTGAAAACGACCCAAGTCCTCATGGTCCACGGAAAAAGGTTGTTCGCGAACAAGACCTAATACGACTGAAGACTAGAGACATGACGTCCAATATGGACATTAACTCCTACAAGGAAGGATTCAGAATCCGCTGCCTTACAGGAGTCCTAAATGTCATCTAACTTGTAGACTTGTCCACAAGTCTCCCAACCCAAGTCTAACCCTAGACTCGACTCCATATAAAGGGCTCTGCCCCTCAACCTAGAACTACGTTTTTGGCTTGATTCTCTAAACACGGGGATACGTAAGCATCTTGTGAGAAAAATCAGTCCCCAACGCGAGAACAGTTATTAAAACTAGAAGTTCACAAACCCTAGTATTAAATACTAACGAAATCCTAGTTTTTATTCCAGAACAATAGTTATAAATTGTTACTATTAAATAATTAAGTAGTAATAAATATATGTAATAATGAGTCAAACTAATCAGTAGATGCATATTAAATTATATGTAATTAATACATGTATATTAAATTACATAATTATTGATATACAAGGGGTATTTTAGTAATTTTGATAGGAATAAAATATCTCACAAACTCCATAGTTGATACGCCTTCCGTTCCACCCAATTCTTTACATCGTGGGACGGGGTTTCAGTATGTACTTTAAGCCTCTTATAATATATAGTTGACCAATTTTTATAAACAATTATGTTTCTTCTAAATAAAAATATAATATTTAAATTTTTATATAAAAAAAAATTAAAAATAAATTACCAAACTATATTTTATTATTATTTTAAATTATGTGTCTGCCATGAAAATAAAAATTTATAAAAAATGAATGGGATTGAGAGAATATATAATCCATGGATAAATTTGCCCACCATGTATAAAATATCTAGATACAAAATTTTATAACTAAAAAAAGAGCAATCATTAATTAGATAGCTCGGGGATGATCTCGTTATATAAAAATTATTTATTTCTCACATTCAAAAAAAAAAATTATTTATTTCTCATGATGGCCGATAGGCATTGGCCATCGGCAGTTGTAGCACAATAATTGCATGAAAAATACCGGGATTTACCTTAATATAATATTATATGAACTACAGGTGTTCATCAACTCATCATTCGACCCAGTCATGCTTTTTCTTCCAATCAGAGCCTGGAAAAGTAGCTTTATAATTAGCCATATAAAACCCTTGAGGTTTAACCAGCCAATAACATTTGTTACCACCTTCACTACTATCCTTACAATCTTCATTCTCACCGTCCCTAAACACTTCAAAAGCTCGCTCATTTGCTCCCCACCAGAAATGACAGAAGAAAACAGTTGTATCGAATATATTGGTATGAAAATCCCACTTCACTTCATCTGCATGTTTCAACGTGTGCCAACCCAGATCATCGTCTCCTGATGCACAATGTACGAGCAATGTATTTGTATTGTTGAGTCCATTGATGACAATTATATGGTATTTTTTGGCTTGGCCCCAGGCGACCGATGGATGAATGTGGGTAAATACAAGTAGTGTTACCAGAATTAAAGGAAACAGGAGTTTCATTGCAAATGAAGATGCTGTACACAAACTGTGTGCAATTTATGAATGTAGTTATATGTATACAAAGCACATATACCACCTATTTTGGAAGAAAATCGGCACTCATTTTCTACAATCACTTTATTTTGGTAATTAAACAAAGCTTTCTACTTTAATTCTTAGTTCCTAAATAGGCTGACTTAAATATTCTTCTCCCATTCTTCTCCCAATATAGAAGTCGAACACTAGTTCACAAGATTTTAGAACACAGGTGTACGTTTACGTTTCTATCGTTTGGTTGTTTTCCATGGAACGGATATATTTGTGTGCGCTAGCAAGCCATCAACACTATTGAATTGTTGCTTTCAGCATTCATTAAAACTTATTTTATTGTTTTTGAGGCTCTATGATATTATGCATATAGTGAGCGAAAAATATGTATATTATCTGTGTTGTAAAAATTGGAAATCGGGAAAGATCGGTCGAACTACCGATTTAGGATTAATTAAAAATCAGGGATTAATCGGGAGCATTAATCGTAGTAAAAATCGGATGTATTATAATATTAAACTGTATTTAATATATTATTATCATTATATTAGTTATTTATTATATTATAATTTCTATACTTATTCATATTTAGATTAATATAGTATTTTAATTTTAATAAATAAATAATTATATATACACCAATAAAGAAAACTTCGTCAAAATTAATCCGATTTCAAAAAAAAAATCAGTTGAATACTTTGTAGGGATTGATCGGGGATAAATCGGTTGAATCAGAAATTTTTAAAACACTGATATTATCAAGGGGAGTATAATGAGGTTTAATGGCTAATGGAAAGAAAGGTGTTTCTTAGGAACTAGCGAGTTTTTAGTACACAGAGCCTCTACCACCACTAAGGCGGCACCCTTTAATTCTCTCATCTTTGTTTATAAGAAGCTCTATATACTTGTACAAGAGGGCAGAGAAACCCATGACAGTTGTCATGGAGAGAAATTCAGTTTGCCCTGATCATTATAAATCCAACAACCGGATCTGCGAATAAATAGATACATAACAAGGTCATTTCAGTAGAGTTTCACTTGGTAGGAGGGGAAAAGCATATTGTGGTAACTTTCATTTAAAAAGAATTGTCTGCTTTTAGCATTTGAATGATATTCAATCTCGGAACATAAATGTAAGAGAACCCACAGTGGCTTAAGAAAACGCTGAAACATTTACGGAGCTATCCTTTGTGGGTCACGTGGGAAAAGTGATGTCTTGCGGATGTTGTTGAGGTTGCAATACAGCATCACCACACGCTCTAATCCCACACCGAACCCTCCATGGGGAGGTGCACCATACCTTCAACAGTGACAGATTATAACAGTTAAAAAAATACTTGCAGTATATTATTTCAAAAAAAAAATGTACACAACACACGCAGACCCAAGCACGTGCACGCACACATGGTATTAGTAAATGATATCCCTCCGTCGTCCCAATTTACTTGTCGAGATTGACTTTTGCACGTAATTTAAGGTGCATTGATCGCATAGCTCCATTAATTATTTTTCAAATTTTCTTTTTGTGAACAAAAATTTAAGATCTAAATTTTTATTCACAAAAAAAAATTTAAAAATAATCGACAGAACTATGCGGTCAATGCACCTTAAATTACGTGCAAAAATCAAACTGGACAAATAAATTGGGACTAGGGAGTGGTAGACAATACACATCATAAACTAAATAAAGAACCTCTACCTAGAAAAACCTATTAATCCAAGTTATATAATCAGTACATTATATTAGAATACAAATTAGTAATGTACTAATGTTACAGGAGAAATAATGCCTAATTATCCGTGACAAGGAAGCACGGATCTAAAATATTAATTGTTTTTATCTAACATAATATTTATATATATTTAAAAAGCTTATTTCTATCAATTTAAACGAGATTAAAATGTACACTTAAATCATAGATATTAGCAACTTTTGGATCATCTCTTGATCTTCATCACTGTAGCCTGGTAGCCTGCCTTGACCATGGGGAAACTTAATGTGGGGGATTATGAAACTTAACATCAGCTGAAGTAAACATGTATACTAAACCATTATATCAAATATCTACAGGTGAATACTCGAAAAGAAGATACACATATATGGCTACCTTATTTTAGCAATTATTCATTAAACTTTGGGTTTCTTAATGCACTGTAATTTTGGTAAACGAGTCCTTTCGACGAAATTTAAATTATAACTTGAAATATTACACCTTATGAGATGAACCAAATTTGCTATGACCTTAATGAAGACGATTTGTACTAATATTAGGCATGTAATAAAGCTCAAACAATTTGAACAAGGAAAATACCTAAATGAATCAATATAGGTTGATATGGTCTTAACATCTATCCCACAAGCTTGTGCGCGTTCTTCTAAAAATTCAGGAACATGAACACGCTGAGCTCCTGAAATTATTTCCTCTCCTGCAGAAAAACATTAAGCAATGAAATTAGTGCAACTACATACTTGCCCAACGACATTGAGAAAGAAACTGTCACAGTTTTGAAGTCTAAAAAAACATGGCAAGTTAACTTAGCAAAGACTTGTGTAGTTTGACTACCCTTGTTGATAAACTTTAAAAAATGTACAAGAATTTTATTTAATCTTAGAAAGTACAGGATGATATTAACATGCAAGGATAGAAAGAGAAAAAGGACATAAAACAACGGCTAGGCATTCCAGAAGAAACCACTCTGAATTCTTGATAATAACACAACATCAGACTACATATTACACTGTCTTTGTTATTCAACTGGATGTTCAGTCTGCTAATACGACCAGGTGGTGTCAGGTAATTAAATGGTGATATGCATCTACTGTGTATGTTGGCAAATATAATTCCTCTCAAGGTCACATGGATAGCCAAAGTGCAACAACTTCATATCTATATCTGAATTAAGAGAGGAAGAGAGATATATCTGCCATAAAAAAAGCATATAATCTCAGAGAAAACATATAAAAAAAAAATTCCTCGTCATATAAGTAGCAAAAACATTAATTTGGTTCAACCAAACTTTTAATACTCAGGTGCTTAACTGACACCTATAAATAACTTTGCATGCCTCAACTAAGTGATGACACCTAAATTAATTAAATGTTATTGCATTAAACATTGCAATATAAATGTACAAATAGGTAAGTACTCAAACTGATATATAGAAAAATTACAAGTGTGGTCCTGCACCTAAATAAACATAAACGAGCCTTCAATGTCAAGCAACTTACCTCGAATGAAGACATCAAATGAATTGCTATATGCACTATCATCAGGGCAAGGCATAGTATAGAATGGTCGAACAGCTAATGGATAGCGGTGAAGTATATAGAACTGAGTTTTGTACCTGTATATTAGGTAAAAGACATTGTCAACTACAGACCAATATATTTAAATTTGATTACTCGAAAAAAATGAGGTCCAAAATCAAGAATAGAGAATGACAGTAAATTTCCAATACTTTTCGAAAACAAGCTGGCCAAGTCTTCTTTCAGCCTCTGTGTTAAGGTCTCCCAGGGGATCAACTTCAACCCCTGCTTCCTGAGAAAAGATGTATCATATTAATATGAAGTGAAACCCACAACTTAAGAGTAATCTTTTCAATGTCATTAAACACAACAATGATTAACCTTAAAATGAAATAATAATGGAGACAGCTAGTGTAATATATGGCACGAGATGCCACTATGCACCCAATCAGATATTGACTTCTATGGTCATATAAAACTACTTTATAAAGATAGAAATTTACTAATATTATATGATATGTATAAAAAGTACTCATCAGTCACTGTTACTGAGATCCACGAATTGCAAGACTTGGGCATGTACTAGCATAGAAGTAGCTTTTTTGACCATTAATAAATTGTAAGGACATTTTTCCCAAGTATCGATTCTACCTGTTTTTTACCAACAGTTGAACTGTTATAAGCAGAAATTGGAAATATTTTTGAAACAATAGTATGCGCCTCCGGGTGAGCAAGAACTATAGTTTAAGTAGGTAGGTAGTTGTTAGCCAGTACAGTAGTGCACACAATACAAGTTGTCTAAATATTGAACTTAAGTACCTAACTACCGTAGATTAATCTAGCTACCACCATTTAGCAAATCCATATAATTTAAGTTGCCAATTAATTGTGATCCATAATCAACTCCGTCTGACTTAACTTTTTCCCAGCTAGTATTTAATGTACTACTGAAGATGTAACAGTTGTGTTGGACAAAAAGACCTCCATGAAACTCTTAAATGCTTTCCACGATATTTTGCGTATAGCTAAAAGAATATAGTTCGTAATGGTAGTTTGTACCAACTCAAGAATCTTATGCTCAAGGAATTATCATAAATTAGTCTTAACAGATTTAACTTCAGAATGCTAAATGGAAACTAACATGTCTTTTCATTAGGACACTACTACCACACCATAATTACATCACAATACAGAAGACAAAACTATAAGCTGGTGACTTTACATTGTAATTTTTATCTCGGAGGAAATTGTCAGTAGCTTCCACAAAGTTCTTCACTAAATTGTGTTTTAATCTGTTTTTCTATAGCAGAATAACTCCAAATCCAATTCCAATTGCACTCTTTTTGAGCTTAACTTGGAAAGTACATAGGCAGATAGATAAAAACGCAAGTATAGGGTTTTAGGCTCCATTTAAAGGAAAAGTTTAGTTTCAGGAAAATATTTTCCAGAAACCAAAGAAACACAGGAAAATTATATATCCTGGAAAATATTTTAAAAGTCAAAAACACAACTTAATCTTATTTTATTTAACAACACAAGATAGAATTGTGATCAGGTTGGGAACAGGATGCAAGTGAAATCACACATCAACTATGTCTTATTGGGTGAACCCTAGATGATATATAAAGGTATAACAATCATACCTTTAGCATCTGAACCCCTTCTTGAAATGTAAGTCGTAAAGTTTTTGGCAAATACTGCATAATACAGAACAAAACAAATCAGTAAAGTCAAATCTGAATCAAGAAACATAACTCAGCTCTACTATATCATCTATTGCACTTTCTCAATTCCAGCATAAACAGCAGAGTTGAAGTTTGCTTTCTTTTCGCACGAAAGAATTGTTAATGCTTTAAAAACATTTATCTAAAAAAAAGTTAAACTTAAACCTCTAGAGGCTCAAATGGGTACTGCTTCCCAACTGCTTCAAGCTCCTTTTGGCAGTTCTGCTTCAAATGGTCAAACATTGCGACGAATAAGCGATCCACAATGTCCATAACCTGCATGTATTACGGCTCTTAGCACAACTTCCTTTCATGTTGTTACTACAGGTATATGAATTTAACATAGTTATTATACCTCAGAATAGTGTTGCTTAATTTCCATCTCAACATCAAGACCTGTAAACTCACATAAATGTCTGTGTGTAAAAGAATCCTCGGCCCTAAAAACTGGACCAACCTCAAAAACACGCCCAAAATCACCACAGATTGACATTTGTTTGTGAAGCTGAGGTGACTGTGCCAAGCAAGCAGGTACCCCTCCTTTGTACTGTAACCTAAACACAGCTGAACCACCTTCACTAGAGCCTCCCATTAATTTTGGTGTATGGATACCAACAAAACCCTCATCCTCCAGAAAATGCCGGAAAATCTGAAGAAAATAGTATCCAAAGTCATTTTTCTATTGCAACTTAACTTCATCCATGGCTAAGATAATGCAGCTTACAAAGATTTAAGACTAGCAATAGTTTAATCAAACAAAATTATAAAGAAGGCAACTACATTACTTAAATAGTGAAAACACAACATCAGATACCATTAAGGAAAATAAGTTTTTAGTCAGAGATGCAACAAGACCTTTTCAACTTGATACTGAATGCGGAAGATCCCTTGATTAGCAGGTGTGCGCAGATCAAGAACCCTGTTGTTCAAACGGGTATCCTGATTAACGCGAACAAACTGTTCACCGGCCTAAAATTTCCAATAACCAATCATTGACAAAACTTGATTATAAGCAAGTTGGTGCAATATCAAACTGCTGGATTCTATACACCTATGAATTAAGATAAAGATCAAACAGAAAATGCACCTGTAAACCTGCTTCAATTTCTGATTCACTTCTAGCTGCATCCTCGATATTGATAGGCAATGTTGGTAGAGCCTTGTTGACACAATATATCTTATTAACTTGAATTTCCACCTGCGGCCAATCGTCAATCACATGTTCATATACACATACAGGTCATAAAACATAACAATGTGTAAACTAAAATATAATCATAAAGTACCGAACTGTTGGTTCAACATTGACCAGACATCGACCCATAGATGAGCTGCGTAGAGAAACTAATAAACACCATACCCGGGAACACAAGTTCTACTAGTTATCTTTTTATATAATTATATCAGTATATGTTTGTATTATGTACAAATTATTTCACAAGTTGATTTCGTCTTTCTTTAATCATAGTTGGTGATGACATTCTGTGATCCAGAGAGTATACCTAACATTCCCTCCGTCTATCCCAATTCAAATTATCATCATACACCATAAACAAAGCACATACTCCCGAAAGTTTTTCCCCTCGTGGTCTCAAAACAACAAATAATTCAAAACAGACAAGTTACCATTGTACTAAAACATACTTAAACCATAAACAGACACACACATACACATTTTACATCTTCAGTTTTAAGTTGTAGAAAGTGGCCTCTTATCGTCAACATACTCTGCCACACTATTTCGTTGTGTAGTTCTCCTAACTGTACAATGGAAAATAATCCCAGAATTCACACAAAGTAAATTAAATTCCCCAAGCAAACCTCAAAATATCCTCAATTCCGAGACTTCTCAATATAGACTTCCTACTTCTTAAGAGATACCAAACATAAATCACATCACATTTACATTCCACGAAATTAAATATATAACTTCTAAAAACAAATCATCAACTAAGACGAGAAATTAAACTGATCGACATTATTAACTAATATCGTAAACAAAATGTAGTAACTAATCGAAAAATGTACCTGCTGAGTTGTCGCCTTTAACGGATTCTCAGGAACCGAAATAACCCCTTGAACATCAACAAACGACTCCTTGTTCAAATTAGTAACAAACTTCACCATCTGCAAACTAATTTTCTCCGGTTTAACAGTCAACACACACTGCACCGTACATCCCTTCTCTCTCACAACAACAAACACCATTTTTTTCGACACTGCACGAATGCTATGAACTCTTCCTCTAACCAACACATTCGCATCCTTCAATTTCTCGGCGAGAGCGCCGATCTCAGTCCATTCCTGAGATGCGATTGACTTTGATTGGAGCTCAATTAGAGGAATCTCGCCGTAATTGGCGGCGAGCGGGTCAGGTTCGTCAATAGAGACGGATGAGACGCCGGCGGCGGCGGAGGCCGCGGCGAGTTCTTGTTTGCGGCGGAGACGCTCGGCTTTGGCCAGGTCCTTCTTGGAGGGCTTTTTGGTTTGGTCTTCTTGTGGGTCCATTGTGAGAAGCTAGGGTTTTGAATTAGGGTTTTGTGATTTGGGGGAGATGATGATTTGTATAGTAGATGTATAAAATTTGAGATGATGATGTTTTTTAATAAAATGATGCGAAATTATATTGGGATTATTTGTTTGCCTGACAAGCAGGGGAATAAAATAATATTAGCGGCGGCCCATTGGATTGTGAATACAATTCGATTCTTTGTTTGGAGTGCAAACAACGGCTTTCAAGTTTCAATGAAGCCTGTTTTCAAGTCGTAGGTTTCATTTCAAAAAAATATAGTGGAATCTTTTTATATCATCTTATAAATATACTTGCTTATAAATATAAATAGCATAATAACTTGTATGAGATCTGGGTCATTTTTTAGAATTTTTTTTATATATCATGTAATTATAATATTCGTAGAACAACTCCAACATTATCCTTATATAGACTTTTAATTCAAATTTTGAAGAAATTGAGATAAAAATTTCTCTCTAACACACTCTTTGTCCCTCTCTATGACATTAGAGTTTCGAATGTTTCCTCATTTTTAGGAGTGAATACCCCCTCCTCAACTATTATTATATTATATATTTTTTACCCGCCTATTTAACATAAATGACTTTAATGAGTAAAAAGATTGATAGAGAGTGAGTTTAAGGAAAATTGAGAAATTGTTTGATTTTGGCTTCTAAATCATTAGGAGCTCATTTATTTATATTATTTGTAGTGAAAATGTAAGGAGATTGTTGGAGTTGCTCTTAGTTATTTTTGTTAAGTAATGAATACAACACAGAGGGGGTGAAGGTGTTTTAGACAATTTTAATGGCTTTTTCAATTGTTATGAATGGTGAACAAAGTAATTAGTCTTGTAGAGATAATATGTTTTAACAGGAATAATAAAACATGCACATAAGCCCACTATCTTTCAAAACTCACTTAATTTTATATAAAATCAAGCTAGTATTTTGCTACAAATTTCCGGGTTCTTCGTATGTTAAGAACTCGGTTTCTCTCTTGAGAGTTACAAGACTTTTAAATCTATTTGTCACTACTAAAACAAAGCATCCAGTGTCTACTTTATAGAATAGTAAACACTGGTTTTACATAGCATACAATAGCATGTACTAAATCTTACTTTAAGTTAACTAAAACTTTCTATTTCTGGCTTAGTGTATCTTTGCAAATCATGCATGTCTGTGACTTTACTTTGGCAGTTAATCTTGGCCTTTAATCTTGTACTCTTCAAACTGCTTTTTGTAGACTTTGAAAATCAGTGATCGATTTGTTTGTTGATTGATAATCTTGGATATTTAACTGATCTGCATTCTATACTTGAGTTTTGCATCGAGATCTCCAGTTTGTTATATAGAGAACTCGACATCTCGATAAGTATAATGACTTATCGAGATCTCCAATTACTCTATAGTTGTTTTAACTTATCGAAGTCTCTGAGTTCTCTATAAGAGAATTTGGCTTGTTGAGGTCTCTAATCTTCATGTCTTCATTTTGCCTTATCGATATCTCTGAGTTTTCTAGAGAAGAAATGACTTGTCGATATCTCAGAGATCTCTAGTGATGTTTTGACTTATCGATGTCTCAGAGATCTCTAGTGATTTTTTGACTTATCGATATCTCAGAGATCTCTAGTGATATTTTGACTTATCGATATCTCAGAGATCTCTAGTTATATTTTTGACTTGTCGATATCTCCAATCTCCATGTCATCATTTTGACTTGTCGATATCTCTGAAACTTCTCTATAAGCTTTTCTTGACTTCTCGATAAGTCATTCTGGAGTTCTCGAATGACTTCTCTATAAGACTTAATCTGTGACTTGTAGATTTCTTGACTTATAATGTTTTTACCAAAACATATTTATTCAACTCCAAGCTTCTTCACATTGACTCTGAGGCATGATCTTCATGATCTTCTTCCAAAATTTATTCTTAGGCTTGAGATTGTTTACAAAAAAATACTCCAGGCTAATCTATTTACACTTTTACAGACTTAAGTGATATAATACAAAATGCGAACTTAGATTATCATACAACTTACTTAGGTCTGTCAATTTGACTTAGTCTTGTTATTGTACAGGCATGTCTTGAACAACAATCTCCCCCAATTTGTGAGAAGATTGCTTATCACAAATTCATGCATGTTAACAAGACTAACCCCAAGCTACAATGAACAATAAATCTTTGCAACACAAAAATTTATAAAATTACAATCTTTAACATTGAGTGGTTATAGAAGTTTTAACAAGGCATTCATTACATAAAATCTTCATAGCCTGGCTCCTTTCTAATAAGATCCTTAAGAGTTACTAACACTTCCATTTCTTTTAGAATTTCAGTTCCTTTTAAAGCTTCCACAAGCTTGAGCCAATCATCTAATGAATAACCATTTAAGTAACTAGCTCTAAATCTGGAGAATCTGCCAACTTTTATGTCAGAAAATGTCCATCTTTCAAGAGTCTGCTCATCCCTTTTACTTTAAGCTAATTTGATATTTTCTCAATTCTTGCAAGTTCTTCTGCATACTTCATATCCCTTTCTTCCTTTTTAGCCTTTTTCCTTGCAATTTTCTCATCCCTTTCTTTCACTCATACACAAAATACAGCTTTCCAGAACCTTGTGATTGTATCCTTATCCTTCATCAAACTGATCACTCTTTTGAATTATGTGGTTGAAAGTGTGTCCATTAGGATACTTCCAAGTAAAGTGAAAGAACCATCATCATAAAAAATTTTGACTTCAGTATATGATACAACCCAGACTCTGACTATTTCTTCAGCTAGTTGTTGAAAATATTCTTCATCTGTGTGCACCAATTTAGTGGCAGAAAGTCAGATTGATCATAGAAATTCCAGAGAGATCTCTCAATAACTTGTAAATGCTTTGTTTTTCTCCCAACAGATTTAAAGTGGATCTTGGTTGGAGGTTTAAATGAAGGTAGGGTTGTGATTTTCTTTAAGTTGATTTGGCTAGTAGTGATTGGTATTTTGAGAAAAGAGTTTACAGTTGGCTTATATAAGAATTTTGGCTTTGAGGTGAAGGATGGTTGAGTGTTTGAGCTAAAAGGTTTAGTGGGTTTAGCTTGGTTGATTTGGATTGGTAGGGATTGTTTTTCTGGTCTTGAACCATCTTCCTTCTTTTTCTTTCTTCTTTCATCTCCTTTATTTCTCTTATCTTCATTCCTCTTCTCATCACCTTTACTTTCATCCTTCTTGTTATCCTTGCTGCCAATTTCTTTTGAAGATTGAATTGTATTTGATCCAGAAGGTTTTTGCTAATCATGCTTCTGCTCATCATCATCCTTATCATCTTTTAAATTGAATTGCATATTTGGCAACATGGTGTCAGCATTCAGTAGATACCTGTCCAGGATACTTATCATCTCCACATCTTCAGCCTTCTTGTTCTTCTTGTAATTTAGATCAGTCTGAATAGTCATGATCAGCCTCATATTTGATTTGACACAATTTTTGGGAACAATAAGCTGTTTGCATTGTTTGGTTCTTGGACAGATGTAGGCCACCCTTTTATTTGGATATAGATAGGCTTCAGAAAAAACTGCTATATGTGCATTTTTGAGCTAATGAAGCAACCGGGTGTCCTCTGTGATGACTACATGTACCTCTTCAATCACTACATATAGGTCAGATGCCCTTAGAGTTCTGAGATTTGAAATAGACACCTGAAGACATCTATCCACACCACTATAAATTATATTAACAACAATCCTCTTCTGTAAATATTTATCAACATTCACAACCACTTCCCTTCTGGAGTTGATAGTCTTGGCCAATGCTCTTTTATAAGTGATGTATTTATTTTAAAGAGACATCCCCAGGACTACAAGAAGTTCACTGAATTCTTAATCTTGATTTGGTCCTTCTGCAGCCTTAATGAGTCTTTCTTTTCCCACATCTTGAAATTATTGAGTTTGTGAAGAACTTTGACCATTTTGAATTGATATGATAGGCTCTTTAGATTTAGATTTACTAGCATCCTTAGATTATTGAATCCTAGCTTTAATCTCCCCCTTAGTCTTAGGAACAGGCATGAGGAGAGGAGTTGGTAATTCTGGCCTTACATCTTCAGGTAATGAGGGTAATGGGATATTGAGCTTTCTTATGATGGCTCCCAAAGCTACAGAGTTCTGCATTTGGAGATGCTTGTGAGAGTCCACCAGAGTTTTGATGTATGTTCGTTGACTCTGTACTAAGGATGTGAGAGCTTGTACTTGTGCATTTAATGAGTCATTGGATGTTTGGAGAGAAGAGACTTGCTGTTGAAGTTTCTGAATTTGCATGGTTGATGAGGATTGAGATGTGGAGGAAGTAGAGACCCCAAAAGTATCCTGCACAACCTTCTTAATTTATTTCATGAGCAAGGTTGGAGGAGTATATCTGCTAGAATGCATTTGATCCAGCTTCAGTCTTGAATCATTGGAGTAAGTAATATATTTTCGAACTTGGTCATGCAGGGCTACAAAAGAGGTTCTCAGATTCTTGACACTAGTTTCTACCTCACTTAGATCATACCTAGACATCTGATCAACAAAGGTTTTGAATTTATTTTTGATCTCTGTCTGTGAGGGAATGATTTGATCCATCTTTTCTCTAACCATCTTTATTATCTTGTCTTGATGTCTAGTTAGAGTAATTTGAAGTGATTTTCCAAAGTTATAGAAAGCTTTGATTTGAGCCTTGTATACTTCATTTACTGCATCATAGACTTCCTGTGGGGGAAAGGATCTAGCATTTCTCCCCAAGATGGTTAGATACTCCTCCCTGAATATAGCTAGCACAACATCCATTTTAATGGAGAATTCTTTATCCAGCCATGCATCACAGTTTGCATCCTGACAGGCTTTATCAACAATCTTAGCATGTTATTCTTCAACATCTGTTTGGTAGGATAGCATGATGGCTTGGTAGTCTTGATTTGACATGTTGGATGTGAGAAACTGCCGTGAAATTTGAGCTAGACCACCAAATTGGTCTACTATAAGATCATCAACTATGGAAGGTTGAGATGCAGCTTCTTGTAACCATTGGGATATGAGGTTGGGTTCTTGTGGTTGAGAGGTGGAAGGTTGATTGGTTGGGTGAGAAGGAATTAGGGTGATAGAACCACCTGTGGTAGGAGTCACAGTTTGACTCACAGATTGCTCTGTGGTTATGACATATTGTTGTTCACCACTTGTGGTGGGAACCTCCAGTTGAATTGGAGGGGATTTAACTGGGTTAATATCATGTGCACTAGTCTGAAACCCTTTTGCTTCTTGTAAAGCACTGTCATATGAATGTGATGTTCTTGCCTCTCCCATAGCAGGGTCATTGGCAATTGTACTCATAGATTCAATTGTTAGAGCAATTTCGGCTAGGGTTTTGAGGGGAGTTGTTCCTGTGACAGGAACCTCCAATTGAATTGGAGAGGATTTAGATAGCTCCCCATCAGGAGTACTACCCTCAAACCTTACAACCTGTGAAGACTGATTTGCACATGAAGGTGCATCTGTAACCACCACGGGGTCTTCAGTAAAAACTAATGAATCCCCCATGTTTGTGATGGTATCATCAAGGTCTACCCCAGCTAGTAGCCTCTCACCATATAAATTTGGTGTCTGGGTGGTGAGCAAGGTTTCTTGAACCAAGTCACTTGAGTGGGATTGCACCTGAGAATTAGATTCAGGTGCTATGTAGGAAGAAAAATTTTTAGAGATAAGATTTTGAATTTCAGTGTTAAGTGTTGGCAGCTCCCCCTGAACAGATTAGGGAGCTTCAAGAGATGTGATCTCCTTGTGTGTGCCATCCTTATTTCTCCTCCCATACACTTGAATTTGTTCAAGTGATGGTTGTGTAGACTCTTTACAGGGTGCATTTGGGTTAATGCTCTTTTCAATAGAGACATTATTTTGAGAGGGTGCCTCTAGAGTCTATTTAAGTCCCTTATTTACAACTACATCCTTTTGAGAGGATGCAGAGGTGGCTTGAGTGGTCAACTCCAAGTTTTTAGCCTTCTTTGGTTTTCTGACCAAGGGTGACTCCATTGGTGTTTGTTCCTGACCACTCTCAGTTGTAATTGGTAGGTTTGCTTGCTTTCTCTTCTTTTTACTCACTTCACCCTTTTGGGAGGATGAAGTGGTTGGTTTCCTAACTGCTATTGGTATAGAAGAAAGGGTCTCAATATTGGAAGTTCCCTGTTGGTGTTCCTATATTTGTACTTCCACAGGTTCAGGGACCATTTTTGTACTAGATTGAGCATTTGTCCTCATGTCAGGCATGGGGTAAGGGTAAGTTTTAAACCTCTCCATCATGAAATGAGTGATTTTGAGACTTGCAGTTACCTTGTTCTTTGTAAATAGTGATCCAACTAGAATTTTGGACACTTGCTTACAATTTCCTATTAATGATCTATCTACACCATTTATCAAATGTATGCCATTTACTTTATAGATTAAAGCAGACATAATGAATCAATGAAGAAATATTTCCTTACCTCTTGATTCTAATGACATTATTATCCTGGTGCTCAATTCTTCCAATATGTAGTGTCCTACATTGATCTGCTTGTTGTGATCCATTGAGTAAAATAGCTTTTGGACAACACTAGAAATGTTGTCAAACCCTGACTTTCTGCAAGTGAAAGCCCTTATCACTGAATCAAAAAGAAAGGACCACTCTCTCTTCAGGTTCTTTTTGTTCATGCTTGATATATTAATCTTCTCAGAATAATTGATAAGTCCATAAATTCATAAAGCTCATCCTGAGTTGGAGCCTCCACCAGCTTATCAGTAGGAATGCTTAATGCCATGTTGACATCATTCTAAAAAATCTTCACCTGTTGGCCCTTGATTGTACAGTTTATCATAATTGATGCAGCCTGGTTCTCATGCACAACTGTTCTTGTTACTGTTGTGTTCCAGAAATCCCGTAAGACATCCAAGTAAAGCACATGATTAGCAGTAAGAGCTTCCACAAAGTATATTTCAGATAGAAACTTCACAAAGCTTTTGAAAGCTTCAAGAGCTTGATTTGCATCTAAAAATACAAGAAAGTTGGTCTCTTTTGGGATAAAGGGTACAATAATGTTTGCTGCCATTGAGAAGAGTATGAAATTTAATGGGTAAGAAAAATTGAAGAGAAAGAGTTCGAAACGAGAGAGAAATTGGTTTTGATTTGAAAATTCTAGGCCACTTAGAGTTCTCGAAGGCGTAAGTATGTGTATGTCGAGATGTCTGAGTATTTATAGTAAAAGCAAATGACTTATCGAGAACTCAGAAATAAATGTTTGAAATTTGCTTATCGAGAAGTCATTTCAAAAAGAGAATTACATATCGAGAAGTCATTTTAATTTACTCTTTTAGAGAACTAAAACTGACTTGTCGATATGTCAAATAAATACTCATTTTGTCCTAAAATGGACCTAATTATTTCCAATTTTTATTTGAATAAATCCAAATAAAATCAGAATAATTTTGCCAAAAGTATTTTACTAAAATAATTTATCGAGTTAAATTATTTCAGTTCTGAGTTAATTATAAGTCTAAAATTGTACTTGCAGAGAACTCTGTGAGTTAACACTTATAGAGAACTCTACAATGACTTATCGATAAGTCATAATAAAGCTTATCGAGAAGTCCCTCGAGAAGTCAGAAAATTGACTTGTCGAGAACTCACTCGAGAAGTCTTAAAATGACTTGTCGATAATTCAATTAGACTTATCGAGAACTCAGTTCTCTATATACTCTTGATCACTAAAATTCTGCCTTGTGCTAATTTTACATATTGAAAATGTAAATTAATATTTAGACAATATTCTTAGAATTGAAAAATTCCAAGCTAAATTTTAAAATTTTGAAAAATAAATATGCAGAGATTATGAAATATTTATAATTCATATTTCAGTTAATTTCCAATTTAATCAAATGAATTTTGATTAATTAGAAATTAATCTGCTGCAAAACATTAGCTGAGTTCTTGCCTTAGGATGAAGAATTAAGCATTCTAATTTCACCTACAAGTCTAGTGAAAGTTGTTTCATCCACAGGTTTAGTAAAAATGTCAGCTAATTATTTTTCTGTTGGAACAAAAATGAGCTCAATGGTACCATTTATAGCATGTTCTCTAATAAAATGGTACCTTACATCAACGTGCTTTGTTTTAGAATGATTAACTAGATTAGCCACAATAGATATAGCACTAGTATTGTCACACATAATAGGAATTTTGTGTAACACTAGGTCATAGTCCATTAGCTAATTTCTAATCTAAAGCACTTGAGCACAAAATCTTCCAGCAGCTATGTATTCCGCCTCAGCTGTAAAAGTTGATACAAATTGTTGTTTCTTGCTATACCAGGATATAAGTCTTTGTCCAAGAAACTGACAGCTTCCACTAGTGCTCTTCCAATCAACCCTGCATCCAGCAAAATCTACATCTGTGTATCCAACATCTTCAAAACCAGTTCCCTTAGAATACCATAATCCCAAGTTTGGAGTCCCTTTCAAGTATCTGAAAATCCTCTTCACAGCCATCAAATATGATTCTTTTGGATTGGCTTGAAATCTTGCACACAGACATGATGCAAATATGATGTTTGGTCTACTTGCAGTTAAGTACAGCAAATATCCAATCATTCCTCTATACCTTGAGATATCTACACTCTTGCCCTTTTATCTTCATCCAACTTTGTAGAAGTAGACATAGGTGTAGATGTAGGTGAACAGTCAACCATACCAAACTTTTTCAATAATTTTTTGACATACTTAGTTTGGCTGATGAAGATTCCATCACTTCTTTGACTGACCTGAAGTCCAAGAAAGTAACTTAATTCCCCCATCATACTCATTTCATATTCACTCTGCATAAGCTCAAGAATCTTTGGCAAAGCTTTTTATTTGTAGAACCAAAGATAATATCATCCATATAAATTTGAACTAGGATCATATCATCACCATGTTTCTTGTAGAAGAGAGTCTTGTCAATAGTACCTCTAGTGAATCTATGCTTAATTAAAAATTCTAACAATGTGTCATACCAAGCTTTAGGTGCTTGTTGAAGTCCATAGAGAGCCTTGAGTAACTTGTATACAAAACTTGGAAATTCTGGATCTTCAAAGCCAGATGGTTGTTGCACATAAACCTCTTCTTCCAACTCTCCTTTAAGGAATGAACTTCACATCCATTTGATATACCTTGAAATTTGAATGTGCAGCAAATGCAAGAAAAATCCTTATTGCTTCAAGTCTTGCAACTGGAGCAAAAGTTTCATCATAATCAATTCATTCTTCCTGTGAGTAGCCTTTTGCAACCAACCTTGCTTTGTTTTTGGTGACTATTCCATTTTCATCCATTTTATTCCTGAACACCCACTTTGTTCCAATTATAATTCTGTTCTTTCGTGCAGAAACCAATTTCCAAACTTTGTTTCTGTCAAACTGATTTAGTTCTTCTTGCATAACAGATATCCAATCAGGATCAAGAAGGGCTTCCTCAGTTTTCTTTGGCTCAATTTGTGAAAGAAAACATGCATGAAGGCATTCATTTACAGTTGCACTTCTAGTCCTCACTCTAGCAGTTGAATCACCAATAATTGTTTCTCTAGTGTGATTTTTATCCCACTTTCTGGTGTGAGTTTGTTGACTTGAGTTTTCTGTGTTTTCTTCACCATTTGCATGACTTGCAGAACTTTCCTCTCTTTCTCCTCCTGAGTTTGTGTTATCAAATTCAGTTCCATGAGATGAGCTTCTATTCTCCTGATTCACTTGTTCAGTTAACTCTCCAACTATTCTGTGATTTGTGTTGACTTCAGCTTCATCGTCAGAATCAATATTGAGATTTTTAAACTTTAGGGCTTTTGCTTCATTTTTATTAAGGCATTGCAAGCCTGGGCACTTGTCATTATCAAAAGTAACATATGTGCTTTCCATAATTTTCTTCTGTTCAAGCACATAGACCTTGTAGGCAGTTCTTTCCAATGAATATCCCAGAAAAATTGCCTTAAAAACTTTAGAGTCAAATTCTTCCACATATTCAGAGTTGTCCTTCAAAACATAGCACTTATTTCCAAACACATGAAGATGTTTCCGAGTAGGCTTTCTTTTAGACAAGATTGAGTAGGGTGATTTGTCAAGATTCTTGTTAATGAGATATCTGTTTTGACTATAGCATGCAGTGTTCACAACTTCTTCCCAAAAACTAGTTGGCAACTTTGCATCTTCCAGCATTGTTCTAGCAGCCTCTACTAGTATTTTGTTCTTTCTCTCAACTACCCCATTTTGTTGAGGTGTTCTAGAAGCTAAGAATTCTTGAACAATGCCTTTGTCTTTGCAAAATTCATTTAAGGTTGCATTCCTGAATTATGTTCCATTATCACTCCTCAATCTTTTCACACAATTCTGATCTTCAGCCTACTTCTCAATCTTCTTGATGTGCTCAATTATGATGTGTGGAGTCTCATCTTTAGAGTGCATAAATTTTATCCATGTATATCTTGAGTAGTCATCCACCATCACCATTGCATATCTTTTTCTTGAAATTGAATGGACATTAACTGGTCCAAATAAATCCATATGAATAAGTTACAAATGTGCACTTATAGAATTCACAGATTTACTTTTGTGACTTGATCTTTTCATTTTTCCTTTTTGACAAGCATCACAGACTTTATCTTGAGAAAATTCCAGATTAGGCATGTCTCTCACCAACTCCTTTTTAACTAGAGTATTGATTGCTTTGAAATTCAAATGAGACAGCTTATTATGCCATAGTTTATTTTTCTCTATAGATGCCTTGGTGTAGAAGTAAAAAATTCCATCCTCATTTGCTGAGTCCAAGTCTGCAACAAATAAGCTTCCTTTCCTTGCTCCTTTCAGAGAAACTTCACCAGTTTTCTTGCTGATAAAAGTGCATTCTTCTTTGTTAAATAAAACTTTGAAACCTTTGTTTGTAAATTGGCTGACACTGAGAAGATTCACTTCAAGACCAACTACCAGTACTACATCTTCAATGACAACATTTCCAGAAATCAATTTGCCATATCCCATTGTGAAACCTTTGTTGTTGTCTCCAAAAGTCACTAATGGGCCAACCTTCTCCTCAAACTGTGATAGCAGGGCCATATCACCTGTCATATGTCTTGAGCATTTACTGTCTATGATCCATATGACTTTCTTCTTTTTTCCCTGCATATAATGAGTTTAAGTGTGTTTGGAAACTCAAGCATTGTTGGGTACTTTCTTATTGTTAACAGATTTGATAAAGGTATAGTTTGATGATTCAGAAAGAATAGAATTCATTGAGTGATGTGCATTGTCCTTTTTAGCTGAATATTCAATATTGATTTCCTTAAGATCAACTCTCAGCTTGTGGCAACTTGTCATTACTTTTATGTTGCAAGGTATGCAATCAAACTTGTCACCGAATGAGTGGAGATCTTCAACTTTTGCTTCATTGTACTTGCATGTTCCCACTCCTGGCTTACTAACACCCTTTTTGCAAATTTTTGCAAAGGTGAGTTAGATGATTAATAGAGTCACATTTTTGACATTATTTTCTTGGAGCATCTGCAACATAAGCAAAATTATTGCTCTTATTTATCCCTATCTTTCCATTTCTATTCTTCTTTTTCTTTCTTGCATCTTTAGTTTTTGTTTCCTTGACAGATGTCTTGGAATCTTGGTTGACCATGGGTTTCTTTTTAGCTTTGGAAGTTGGAGTTGTTTCTGCATATTTCTTCTTATTGTCTTCATTAGCAATTTCTTGCTTTATGATCAACTCGTCTTCACTGAAATTTACTTCACATGCGTTGAACATAGGTGAACCAACCTTTCTCAGCATAGTTGGGACATCTTCATTCTCTGTTGCTTTTCCCTTATCACCTACAGCTTTCTTGTAGCTATTCAAAGCATCATAATCAAGACCAATAGCTATCTTAGCATATGGCTTGTTCTTCTCATAGTACCGACCAACCAACTCAGATATATTCCTGAATGATTTCAGTTTCACCTCATTCTTCTCAATCTTTTCTCTTAATATGGCTTCAATCTCACTTGCACACTTCGGCTTATTTTTCAGATATTCATTTTCTTGCTTGACTGATTCAAGCTCCACAAGTAGTAGATCCATCTTTTGCTTCTCACTCTTAAGCTTCTCATTAGCTTTTGTTATCCAACTGACTTCCTTAGTAGCTGCTACTAAGCTAGTATGTATATGAAACATCTCTACACTCATCTTTTCCACAGTCTCCTTATATTGACTAGCATTCACATCAATAGTGGTTAGAGTTGGTACCTTTGATTTTAAAGTGGATGATTCTCCATGCTCAAAAGCCATAAGTGCATAGTTTTCAACTTCTTCATCCTCATCATCAATATCAGTATCATCACACCTCTTTCCTTCTGCAATATAAGCTTTTTCGGACTACTTCTTCAAGAGAGCTTCATACTTTACTTCTAGTTCCAAGTAAGATTTATCCTTCTTCACCTTCTTAGGCTTTCTCCATTCAGTACCAAAGTGACCCAACTCATCACAATTGAAGCACCTTATCTTTAATTTGTCCACGGATCCTTTTTTGTAGCCACCTTTGCTAGCTGAATTATACTGAGCTTTTGGTTTCCAATTGTTGCCGTTGCAAGATTGTCCTTTTCTTTTGAAGAAACTTGGATTTTTGACTCTTATGTTAGAAAATTTCCTAGCCAAGTAAGCCACGGATTGATCCAATTCATCGAGCTCATCTAGAGTGTAATATTCATCTTCCTTCAGCTCCAACATAACTTGCTTCTGAGGTCCTTTGTTCTTTTGCTATATAGCTTGAACAACTGGAACTTGATCATCTTGCTAATCTTCACTTTCTTCTCTATCATTCACAATCAAAGCACTTGAACCATCAACAACATGACCATGGTGTGCTTTCAATGACTTTCTTTGCAGCATTTCAAGTTTATAACTTTTCAAGATTCCATAAAGAACTTCCAAAGTCATTTTGCTTAGATCTCTTCCTTCTCTAATAGCTGATATTTTTTGTTCAATATGGTCAGGAAGAGCTAGCAAGAACTTTAGGTTAACCTCTTTAGCTTCATAGTATCTATCATGTAGCTACAAGTCATTTATCAATTTATTGAACCTTTCAAAAACTTTAGTGATACCTTCTTTTGGTTTAACCATAAACCCCTCATACTGAGAAACCATAATCCTCCTTTGGTTTGACCTAACCTCCTCTATTCCTTCACATAAGATCTCTATTTTCTCCCACATCTGTTTGGCTGTATCACAGTTGACAATGTTATTGTACATTATATTGTCAAGTGACTCTATCAAGATCAGCTGCAAGCCACTATCCAGATAGACTTTTTCTTTTTCAGGTTCAGTATATTCTAAAGGATCTTTAGGAGCATAATGTGCTGGAATGACCATGTCTCCATCTGTAGATTCCTCAACTCTTACCATGGGAGTGAAAGGCCCATTCTTGAGGATCTGAATGTATAATGGATAGGCCATCCTGATGAACAACATCATTTTCTTTTTCGTAGTGTGTAGTTAGATCTGTCAAAGGTAGGGATTTTGATACTGCTAAGCTTCTGTGTATTCATTCTTCCGAGATCTATAATCTGTTTGCTTTCAGATTTTGCTATGATACCGCTTGTTAGGTAATGAATACAACATAGGGGGCTGAATGTGTTTTAGACAATTTTAATGGTTTTTTTAACTGTTATGAATGGTGAACAAAGTAATCAGTCTCGTAGAGATAATATGCTTTAACAAGAATAATAAACATGCACATAAGCACACTATCCTTTGAAACTCACTTAATTTTATATATAATCAAGCTTGTGTTTTGCTACAAATTCCTGGGTTCTTAGTATGTTAAGAACTCAGCTTCTCTCTTGAGAGTTACAAGATTTTAGATCTATTTGTTACTACTAAAACAAAGCATCCAGTGGCTACTTTATAGAATAGTAAACACTGGTTTTACACAGCATGCAATAGCATGTACTAAACCCTACTTTAAGTTAACTAAAACTTTTTATTTCTGGCTTAGTGTATCTTTGCAAATCGTGCATGTCTGTGACTTTACTTTGGCAGTTAATATTGGCCTTTGATCTTGTACTCTTCAAGCTGCTTTTTGTAGACTTTTCAAATCAGTGATTAATTTGTTTGTTGATTGATAATCTTAGATATTTAACCGATTGGCATTCTGTACTTGAGTTTTGCATCGAGATCTCCAGTTTTTTATATAGAGAACTCGACATCTCGATAAGTATAATGACTTATCGAGATCTCCAATTACTCTATAGTTGTTTTGACTTATCGAAGTCTCTGAGTTCTCTATAAGAGAATTTGGCTTGTCGAGGTCTCTTATCTTCATGTCTTCATTTTGGCTTATCAATATCTCTGAGTTTTCTAGAGAAGAAATGACTTGTCGATATCTCAGAAACCTCTAGTGATATTTTGACTTATCGATATCTCGAAGATCTCTAGTGATATTTTGACTTATCTATATCTCAGAGTTCCTTAGTGATATTTTTGACTTGTCGATATCTCCAATCTTCATTTCTTCATTTTGACTTGTCGATATCTCTGAAACTTCTCTATAACTTGACTTCTCGATAAGTCATTCTAGAGTTCTCGAATGACTTCTCTATAAGACTTAATCCGTGACTTGTAGATTTCTTGACTTAGAATGTTTTTCCCAAAATAGATTTATCCAACTCCAAGTTCTTCACATTGACTCTGAGGCATGATCTTCTTCCAGAATTTATTCTTAGGCTTGAGACTATTTACAGAAAAATAATCCATTCTAATCTATTTACACTTTTATAAACTTAAGTGATAATACAAAATGCAAACTTAGATTATCATACAACTTACTTAGGGTTGTCAATTTGACTTAGTCTTGTTATTGTACAAGCATGTTTTCCACAACAGTTTTCTTATTTGTAAATATTGTACAATGTCTAACGTATATCAAGTACAAATTAATTGTTTATCAATGTATATTATTTTTGTACAAGACATTACCAAATTAAACAATGTTTCTTATATAGCTCATTAAGCAATATATATATATTCTTATTTGTGTTGTATAATTTGTATTTAATGAATAAATATAAACAGGGGTAGTCAGTGTACGTTTAAACCGAAATGATTAAACTTAATATGTAGAATGCGTTGGAATGTTTACAAAGAAAAAGCTAAAAATTAACATATATGTTGAATACAGAGTTGACCAAAAATTTTAAATTTTATTTAAATAAACTTTATGTACTTGTCTATATTATTATTGAGTTTACTGGTTACTTACAATTAACTTACTCAATTTAAAAAGGTAAAAAAATGCATAACTGAAGTTAGAATAACTTTCAATCATAACACACAATAATATAAAATTTACATTATTGTTAATATAAAAGTTGATTTTATTGAAAAATGTTAGTTTTTATATATTGGAAAATATTAGTTTTTTTTATATATATTATCGTTAACCAAGTAAGATTAAGTTACATGTGTGTGTGTTAGCATGTAAATTATTGTATGTTATATTTCTTAGTAAATTATAACGGTTTCAAATTATTTATATGCTAAATAACTGATTTATGTAGATGTATAATCATTATTAACATCTAGCGAGATAACTGATTACTTAAATAACATTCATTCATAATTATTCAAAAATTAAAATTATGTAATAAACAAATTGCTATAATTTATATATGGTATTCACATTATCACTGGCAAACAATCCATATCTATTTTTTACGCAACCGAGTATCAATCATGGTTGTAACATAAAAATAAATTATATATTTTTAAAACTTATTATTGATATTCATGATTTTTTTTCAAGAATTCAAAGGAAAAATTGTAATTATATTATTATTTAAACCGTTTTTAAGTTTCTTTTATTACGACTCTAATATTTATTCATATAATAATTTGATAACATTGTATATTATTCTCTTAAAATTAAATATTTTTCAATTCGATAAAGTTTTATAAATATAAGTTGAACTGGTTAATTCCTATAAATTATTGAACAGTATATATTTTTTCTTTAAATAATATAAAATTCATTGAATCAAATGCTACAATATAGTATAGATATAACTTTTATTTGAATAATTCAAAATATTAAAATTGTTGCCCAGTAATGATACAATTGTTTAAGGGGGGTTAGATACAATTATATAAACGTTTCGAACAAGTATAAAAATATAACAGTTCTTTATATTTCTGATAAAAACTGTTACAAAGTCTCTCAAGAAATACTGATGTTCTTGAGAGCTGCTAGGTCGTACAATACTCGAGTTAATCACTATGTGATGACTTAAACTGTGTTTATATAATACACAGCTGCTACAAATCAGTTTAGGATATGCATTATCAATTACTAACAGAAAATGATACATATCTTCAACTGAATACACAAAGTCCTATCAGGTGAGAGTGCGTAGTTGTATGAACAGTTACGTGATAACTCAACATGATAACAACACTAGAACATGACAAGTTAATAATACTACGTCTACACATGAAATCAGGAAGAATGAAGACAAGAAAAATACAAAGAATCGGAAGATTAGAAGAAGGCCTGAAGTCTGTCTACAGGTCACTGAAAGAAGTTCATTAATATGATCATGTCTCAGTGAAGAACAAAGGTTAAAGACTTTCAGGGTTTTAGAAATGTTGAAGATTCAATATACAAGTGCTACCGGAATATTTCAGTGTATTGGCATTGATTGCAGATAGACAGTGTTTGAAGCATAGGAATCTGAAGAATTGAAGACAAGGTATAGACAGAGGTTAATGAAGACGTTATCTAAAGTACCATAAAGGATTCCAGTGAAAGTACAGTTGTTTATTGACAGTCAGTGTCTGAAGCGATAAAGTTGTTGCAAGCTTAACAATTTAATCAAGGCTATAATACGAAGACCTGAATCGGGGTTAGTCGTCTGTGAACCAGAACAGTTGCAGTAGGCGTCAACAGCTCGTAAAAGGAATCTAGGTATTATTAATAGAAGAATTGTTAAGTTGAGGAACGTACTTGGATTGAACGTCTATCTCTTAAAGTACGAGAAGATGTGCGCGAGGTATACAGCTAAATAGCGCAGGGGATTGGCAAAACTCAAAGTTTAATTGTTAAATTAAATAAATTTATTTAGTGGACTTTAATATAAGTTATTTAATAAACTTAAAATGATTTATATTATAAAATTTAAATAATTTTATTTTATAAATCTAAATTAGTTTATTTATATAAGTTATATTTAAGTTTATTTTATAAATAAATTTAGTTACAATTTAAAGAAAAAGAAAACAAAACAAAAAGAAAACAAAAAAAAAGAAAGGAAAAAGAAAAGAAAAATAAAAAGAAAAAAAAAAGAAAACAAAAAGAAAAAAGAAAAAGAAAATAAAAAAAAGGAAAAAAGAAAAGAAAAGGAAGCCAGGGGTGATAATAGGTCGCCACAGAAGTAGTTAGTTTTTGATTGTTAAGCTCAAGTGGCACTAGTGGTATACTAGTCGCCACAGGTTGTATTTTGATTTAGTACTAATAAATGTACTAGTAATAATAGCTGGTCGCCACAGAACCTGTACCCCTTGGTCGCCATAGAGAGTGAAGTATATCCCTCTGAACTCTTGGTCGCCACAGAAGTGCTCCTCTCCTCAGCCACTACTTTATTGTACGTTCAGTTAATTTGTGTGGTCAATATTTACCCACACATTTTGGATTGAATAAAAAGACTACACTCAGCAACATATCAGATTCAAGCTATTGGAATTTATTTTGTGCATCTTCTCTCCCAAGAGAGGTGAAAAATAGCAGCAAAGATTTTCAGAGAAGCTCAAGTTTTTTATATATCCATTTACCTTCTCACCGGAGTAACGTTATAATGCCTGATTTAATTCTTGTATATTCTTAGGGGCATTATAATCGTTACCCGATAATTAAATCCTAGTACAAACAAAAGCTAGATCATTGTATAGGATTTGATTTATAAATCTTTGTAGTAGCTAGGAACTTTATTGTTCTTAGATTGTAGCCGGTTAATTTATTTACTGGAGTGTAGCAACACCCCTCGAGGATTTATATATGAATATATACTTCCCCGAATATCTTGTGTTCCTCGTTTTATATTCCCAAACAATATTCACCTCAAGAACACGAAACCACTAACCGAGCACTAAATCTATATCCGCTTAAGATTCGAAAGAATTTTTAAATTTAGTGATTATCGTATTCAACCCCCCTTCTATGATAATTCAGGGACCTAACATAAGGAACATAATTAATCTTCACAACAGACTGTCTTCAGATGCTGATGTTCTGCAGATACCGATGATGCATCAAATCCTGATGGCACATCAAATCCTGATGACATCCGAAACAGTCATATCATGAGCTCCTCCTGATCATTGAGAATCAGCATGTAACAATCTCCCCTAATTTATGCTTAATGTAATGAAGCACAAATTCCATTATCAATGATGCCAAACCAATTATAAAATGTACAAGGAATAAGGCTTACTTTATTATCCTAAAATAACTGACAGTTGTTTCCAGAAGTCTGTTTAACCTTTCTTCCTCCTTGTCTTGAAGGACTTTGACAAGATTTTTCTTCAACTCTTTCTTCTCTTCAATATCTCCTCCAAGCTGATAAATGGCTGATCTTAATTTAGAAATCAAACTCTTAGTTATTTCAAGATCACCAATTAACATAAAGCTTAAGCTGACATCTTCATGATCAGGACTGAAAGATAACTGAGGATTGTTGAGAAAAACTTTGAGAACCGCAGCTCCCTTTTCCATCTTCATTTCTTGACCATTATAAGTTCTGTATATAGGAACATAATCACCATTATATTTGCCATCTCTGTTCATGACTCTTCTTCTGATGCTCTCAAGTATCATAGAAGACCAGTTTTTGGTGACATTGTCCTCAACTCTAAGAAGATAGTGAACATATTTCAACTCTGTCACAGTTTTTCACCTTACCATCTCTCAAGAAGTACAGAATCTCTTCTCTTACATCACCAAGATTTATCTTCCTATAAACAATCTTTACAGCTTCAACTTTCTCAAGATGTGAAGGAGTAATTCTCTCACCAAGATTGTCAGTCAGAATATCCGTGTCTAGTAAATCAGACCTCAAAGTTTCCATTCCAGGATGACCAATACCTCCTCTAGTATGAGTTTTGATAAGTTTTAGCTTTTCATTATGTTCCACCCAAGAAGGTTTCTTGATGGACTTATCAATATCCTCATGTTCTGAAATAGAATCCCTAAGTCCTGCTGACACAAATTCAATATGCTTGAATTCTTTATGATAACTAAATGTATAAACATCTTTCCATCATTTATCCTTCTTGCTGAGAGGAGCATACCCTGTAGATAAATCATGAATCTTTCCTCTTGTTTTCTGCTTTAACTCTCTCCTTGAATTTAGAATTATTTGCTCATAGTCACTGCATGCTTGATCAGCTTTCCTTATGTCAATTCTTTCTTGTTTATCAAGAGTTGATTCATTCAATACTTTGATCACCTTTTCATCAGTGTCAAAATCAGTTATCAGATTCACAACATCAGGATTTGCTTTTACCTCAGGATTTGTGTCTGCTATAAGAGACATATTTGCATTAGTTATATCAACTTGAGCAATGTCAGCGATTGATTTCTTCTTTCTTTGGACAATCATTTCTTTAGTATCCTTAGCTTCTTCTTTTACATCATTTCCTTGTACAGGAACAAAACCTTCCCTGAATAGAACATTCAGAAATGCAGAATCAATTGCAGAACCTTGACTTGAATTAGAAATTCTCCCTCTTCCTCTGGCTCTTATGGCTCTTCCTCCTCTTTTTGCTCTTCCTTTAGAGGTGTTTTCTTCAGCTTCGATTTGAGCCATTAGCTCCTATTACATAACTGCTTCTTCAGTTGTTAGATCAAGAAATTCTTCACTTATCAACCCAAGAGCACTTCTGGCATTCTTTTGCTCAAACCTCTTATCCTTGTAGTACAGAACAATCTTTTCACATGTTTCCTTGTGTTTGTAAGGAAAGAATAATCCTTTAGCATCTGCTATGTTAGAGATCGTAACATCACCAGTTTCAGGAGCATCAACACCAGTCTTGTGCTTAACTTCATGAGCACCAGTAGACTTTCCTTGTCCTGAAGAACCAGATCTTTTAGAATATTGAGGTTGTTGAGCAACATGAGCAACTTGAATATTTGTGTAACACCCCCAGATCCGGGGTCAGGGATCCGGGCCGTCACGGTCTTTCTTTCCACAATACCACTTCACTTAATTAATAATAATTAACCTTATGCTGTGACCCCACACTAACACACACCACAACTCGTTATAGTCTCAGAGATGAAATTGAAATAAGTACAAGTCTTTGAATCCACAGTTTAAAAGTTATTACAACCCAAAATGATTACTTGATAAATTTACAGTTAATTGCCATTATCTGCCACAAGTTATAATTATACAATATTTGGTTCCCAAAAGTGGAATGTCTGATCTACAGGTAGATCTACCTCTGCAGCTATAGCAGCTACGATCTCAACGGGAAGGCGCGGGGCGCTTCCCACGCTCTTGCGCTGGGTCTGCTTGAGCCTGGCCATCTTTCCTAACTGTTGTTGTGTGAAGAAAAAATGAAGCAAGAGTGAGAATTACAGCTCGCAAGATAATATATAGTGTTAACAATAATACAAGTATCTGAATGGATACTTACTAGAATCCTTTATCATGTGTAAGTTAATTACTTACTGGATATAAGTTTAAAAGAAGATGAAGTTACCAATTACTTCACTATATTTATACCATTTTTAGAAATCTACTTGAACTACTACTGTTCAAAGTATAATAAGATTCAAGAGGTCATCCCGTAGATGAGACCATAAATTAAAACTTGAATATATTCAATCTTTGAAATATTTTTAAAAGAAATGAAGTTACGAGATACTTCATTCAATGGAAACACCAATAAAACTGTTTGACCCTGTCAATGCTTCGACAACCACCCATTCGTAGCCTTTCGATCGAAATGCTACGGGTAGTGTTGCAGAATTATCCAACTGGATGATGAACTCATTACGGGAGTTTGTCGCGCCAGGAAGACTACTTACGATGATCAGTCGCAGTAGTACAACCCCACCATTTTCTACATGTAGAGGAGAACCTGTCGGATTTACTTGTCAACCGAACACTGGACTCCTAAGGAATGGACCATCTTAGCGGAACTTCCAGGCCATTTTGGGCCAATATAATAAGGCTGGGCCGGCGCCACTCGACCACTTACGCCACTCCTAGTTCAGATGAAATCCATGACTCTGAAACATAAAGCTCGTCCCCCCTTTCCCCAAGTAGAAACTTGTTGATACGGCTCCACCAAGAAGTCGTATCTAGCTGGAAAGGAAAACTCACCGATATTTCCCAGGCGATGCCTGTTAATGGATTAACTTGTTCCAAGAATTTTACTTCCCGAGTGTTGGGTAAGTAATCAAAATTCTTTTATCAAGACAACAACCTTGTTGCGAATATAAAACACACCACAGAGCCGGATCCCTCAGGTTTTGAGCGAGTATTTAAATCCCCTTCGAAAGGAGGATCTTAAATATAAAAAAGAGTTTTGGGATCCGCTCTAACTTTTAAAAATCATTTTAAAGACTCGAAAACACTTTAAAGAGTGTTTGGAGTAATGCTGATTTAATAAAGTAAACCAGTCCCAATATATTAGAAAATATCTGAATATTATTATTTAAATAATATTCCCATAAAGAATAATCTTTATAAAAATAATTGAAGTAGATGTTGTAAAATTTATACTTGAAATGACTATTAAATAACCAAAGATATACTTATACGAAAGTAATATCTTTATTTGAATAATCAAAAGTAAGTTTGATTACCGACACATTATTCTTTAATAAAATAAAGAATATTAATTAGTAAATAAATCGGAGTCATAAGCCCTCGAATGAATATTCAAAATAATATTCATTAATAAAATAAACGGAGTCATAAGCCTTCGAATGAATATTCAAAATAATATTCAATAAATAAAATAAGCGGAGTCATATGTCCTCGAATGAATATTCAAAATAATATTCAATAAATAAAATAAGCGGAGTCATATGTCCTCGAATGAATATTCAAAATAATATTCATTAATAAAATAAAGTTATCGAATAAACCTTATTTGATTCATAGTTTTAAAAACTATTCATATATATATATATATATATATATATATATTATACTCGGGAGCCTCGACTCCCGGTTTTAGAAAAAGTTCACCTTTTGATCCCCTATACTAAGGGTATACTCAAATACCGCTTATCTCTAGCATAGGTATTATGCAACTATAAGCATTGAACCAACAGATATATAATTCAAGAATATGAAACATTCATGCATATATACCATATCACATGCTACAACATATCGCAAGAATTTGCTAATAATAAATATGCATTTATCGCAAGATCATGCATAAACACATGTACATCACAACAACAGTTATACGGGTAGAAAACTTGCCTGAGCGACTGAGGGTGATTAATGGCTTGGGACGAGTCTGGCAACCTATAAACAACATGTGAGTTGGAATTAAACCAAAGTCACTTGTAAATCTATACTTTAACCAAATTAGACTCTAACGCTCGCTTTGCGCTTACTTATTCTCTTAAGTCACTCAAGTACCCTCGGCTCCACCATTTTTAATAATTTAACCATTATGAGTTTTAAGGCGATTCCTTCGCGAGTATCTTACCAACTGCCTAACACACTTAACATAATTGTTTCATACACTAATTAACCCTTTTTAGGTCTTTAACCTATGTTTCAAAGTAAGGCGAGGGGTAATGTTTCGTTCACGAAACGTCGTTACTTAAAACGGCCGTTTCTCCTAAACCGTATATCGGAATCAAACGAACCACATATCAAAACGAAGCTCGTAACATGAACTATCTAAACATGGCAATGGTCAAAGCCTAGTAGGGAGTTCTAGGGTCCTAATGTTATGAACAAAAGCAGTCTAAAGTAAATCGGACATTACGACGGCTATGTTTACGTGATTTCCCAATTTTATACCATTCCAATTCAATCACCAAACAACCCCAATCCATTCATACAATCAAAGTCCATCCATATCACACTACAACAGCCCCAATCAACTCAATATTAACAATTATACTTATTCTTAAACTTGAATTTAAACTATACTTAAATCCTTTAACCAAACCATAAGATTTCAACATTCAATTCACCACCATTCCAACCCAAACTCTAAACAAACAAGCTTCAAGCTACTCTTTACCATAACTATCAAAATCATCCTAATATACAAAGTAAAGCTAGGGTTTGGAGATGATATACCTTCCTTAAAGTGATGTGAGTAGCTAGGAAGCCTTAAGAAGCCTTGAGATGCCTTAGAGATGTTTGGATCTTAAAGGAAAAACAAGAAAAATCAAGTTAAAAACCTTGAAATCACTATTCATTATCTTCTTCATTGATTTCTTGGAGAAGATTAAGAATGAATTGGAGGCTTAAACTCATAAGATAGCCATAACTATGCATAAGGAGTACTAGAGAATTATCTTACCAATTTAGGAAGCTTGGAACTTGAATTTTGAAAATTCTTCTCTTTGAAAATGGAAAAAGCCGAGAGCAAGCTTCTTGGTGAAGAGAAATAAAAATGATTTTTGTGTTTTCTTTGTTTTGTTTTGGTTGGTTGATTTTCTTTTGATTAGTTTTGGTTAATTACCTTATTAACCTTGTCTTTGTGTGGTTATAAACCAACCACATCTCCTTCCCCTTATGCCATGCTTATGTCATGCTTATGATGTCATCTTCCCTTACTTGCCCCCTTCTTATTGGTTGGATGACCTCATCATCCCTAACCTCCTTGATTAACTCCCTAATTATTTGCCTAATGACCGTTGATCTGTTATACGGTTCGCTTAACTTTCGTTCTCGTTTATCGTTTGAGGGATCATACCCGGGATCTTATTACTTGGGTTTCCTTAACCTTTCTCAATACATTATAATCCTTTTATGATCCTCTCTTATAATCCTTTTATTTAAATCCTTTTTATCCTGTTACCTTATACTCAATTCTTTTCGTATCTAGTGGATTTCTGGGAAAAATCAAAGTGTTCGGAATTGGATTCTGACGATCTTTACATACACTTATATACCATCTAGAGTACTAATAAAATCTCAGAATATCCATAACAGAACCCCTACATAGTGTGGAATGAAAAGTTTTCTCATTCAGCAAAAACACTATTCATAAGGGTTACAAAAAGTTCAAAATTTTGGGGGTTATTATAATTTGCAACGGGATTCTTATCACCATCATCATCAGTATCTTTATCTTTCAACTGAATAGAGTCAGGTGTACATTTTGTGACAGTTATCTTCTCCCCCTTTTGGCATCAGTATTTGAAAGAAGAGAAACATAGCATCCAGTTTATCAGCCATTGAAGGACACTTTATCTTCCAAGGAAGAAAATTAAGTATCCATGCTTTGTTGAGATTGAACCACAGCTTTAACAGCCTTTTTCACAGTTATGAGTTCAGCTGAAGTAAGTGGATTGATCATAAAGACATCAATCTTGTTTTGTAAAATAGCATGAGATGTCTTCATATCAGCAAGTTCAGAGAGAATTCCTTTCACAGAGATGGTAGAAGCCTTGAGATACAATTTAAGGTCAGGGTTTTGAAGTCCATCATATGCCTTGTGAACATGTTGCATACCAACAGTTGAGGAGATAGAAGTATGCACATCTCTCCATGCAAAATCCCATTCAGTCCTTCGAAAATGCTCAGCATCAGCATTGTAATAAGAAGGATCAACATAGAAATTTGAAGAAGAACCAATATTGGACTTCTTAGATGCATCAATAGCAATCTTAAGCTAAGCTGTGCCAGGATCATTAGGATCACTGTCTTCATCAGAATTAGAGCAAGACAGACCCTCAGAAGAATTTGCAGAGCTCGGCAAAATTACTTTGCCTTTAAAAGGATCCTTAGCAATAATTATCTGTTTCTGATGAGATCCTGAAATATAAAACAATGTAACACCTAAATCTCTCTTTTCTTTTTAAGTGATCTCATAACTTCTCACACAATATATTACTTTGAAGAGTAATATGTTTCTCACATAAGAAAGTTTATAAGCAAAGAAAAACTTATAAAATTCTTTTCTTAAAACTACCTCTCCTTTTTCCAGTACAGAAGACTACCACTCAGATTTAACATTTTTTTATAGTATTTTCACACAGTCTCACAGAAAGGCACAATCACATATTTTGCAAAGAAATAAGAGATGGCTGAGAGGAGTAGTATGCTTTTTATATAAATAGAGGTAGCCTCAAATAAAAGACTATTTATAATCATACAAACATTGAGAACAGTCGAGGAAAATAAGCAATACCTGAAGGTGAGTCCTCAAGTGGCAGTGATGACAGTGAAGGAATAAACAATGCATCAGGATGCTTTGACAAGCTAGTAAGCAGCAAAGAATCATCAATGGAAGCTGCTTAAATGGATAGTTGATCAACATTAGGATTTTTTGTAGTATCATGATTTGATTTGTCAGGAGAATGAACTAAGCCAGCATCAGTACTTTGAACTGATGGTTCTCGTGGGGCCTGGGGAATATGAGCTGCTTCAACAAGAAGTGATGAAGGTTCTTGTATGCTCTCCTCAAATATCAGATCATTAATAACTGCATCCACCTTTGACAACATATCCTGATGAGCCTACTTTTCTTGCAGCAGTTGTTCAGAGTCTGCAAGAAGATCACCTTGAGCAAATTCAACAATTATTTGTGCAGCCTCTTTTTCTGCATCTTCCCTTTGAGAAGATGGTTCTTGTATGACTGGATGTATCTCACTTTCTAAATCCCTTTGAGACTTAGGTTCTTGTGGAGTTACATCCATAATAGAAGATTGACTCTTTTTCTTCTTCCTAATGTACCTAACCACATCTCCAGCTTTTCTTTTCAATTTGCACTTGTTAGTTTTCTTGAACACAACAGATTTTTTGATTATTGAAATCTGTTTGATCAGAGCACTAGCATCAATAGTTGGCTTCTTAGTTCCAGTTGTGTCAACAGAGCCATCAGGAATTGCAACTATTGATTTCTTTGTCTTCATCCTTGACCCAATGGGCATCTGATCATTAGAGTTAGAATCATCTTGCATGATCAGCCTTCTTTTCCTGACTGGAAAACATTCTTCTTTCTTCTCACTCTCACTCAGTGAGTCCTGTTGAGCTTTCTGTTTAGATTGAATAGATTTCTTAACCAGCCTTTTCTTTAGTACAACTGATGCCTTTTAAGAGACATCATAGGAGGCTAATTTATGAGCTAAGTTGGAGTTCTGTTTAGTAGAAGAAATGCTTGGGTTAGAAACAAGAGGGGTAGTGTCTTGTTCCACATCATCAGGAAATTTAACAAAGGTGTCAGCATCAGGATTTGCAGGCACTTGTAAAGGAGTAGGTCTATTTCTCAATAGAAATTGCCTGGCCTCCTAAGGCAGGAAGGGAAGTCCTGAAAACTTATTCTTTTCATCTCTTTTGATATGATCTGTAATAGCCTTCTCAGAAATTTGAAATACAGAAAGCAATTCATCATTATCAAATTCAATATTAGGGCATAGAAAATTAAAAATTAGTTGAAGAAATCTAGTATACCCTATTACTCCTGATGCATCTGTTCTTCTAGCAATTATGAATTGAAGAATGGTGTTACCATAGTCAAAATTACCATAATAGAGAAGAGAATACCCAATTTTCAGAGAAGTGGATGGAATAGCATCAAAATTTATTGTCTTATTCAAAAAACATCTACTGATGCAATTAAAGAAGAAATTCCATTCCCTCTTTAATTTTGTTCTTGTCAATTTCCCAATTTTTGTGATGTCACTTTTGTAGTTCAGAGTTCTGAGCATATTAAACAGCTACTCAGTTGTATAATTGTCAACAACACCATCACATGCATGAAACTGCAATGCTTGAACTAGAACATCAACATCAACTTCATACTTCTATCCCTTAAATTCCAAAGAGAAACAAGTATTTGTTGCATTAACTAGAGTTGTATCCCATACCTGCATTACAGCTCTGTATGATACCTTAGTAGGATGTGTGAGAGCATATCCAATTGGACATTGGAGTAAGAAATCCTGTATATCATGAAAAGATTGAGGAAAGTGCTGATGTGTAAGTGGAGCCAAGTAGTTATTGGTTCCAAAAGTGTTTCCATGAATAATAGTGGTTTGACTGAAGAAGGGTGAAAGCTCAGAAGATGACATGATGTTTATAGGTGTTGAGAAAAAATGTTCGTTAGAGGTGAATAGCGAGGCTATGTGTGTATGATAATATATGTCACAGAGGTTCTTGCACAAATATAGGTTTGCAAAGCTTTGTTGTATGTAACACACTCAGAAAAGGAAGCTTAATGAATTAGACTTCTGATAGAGGGTAATTACTAAAGAATTGGAGTAGAAAATGGAGTAATGTGCGGAATCAGAATCAAAGGACGCACTGCTCTTTTAGAAAATTTTATGTGAGACTTTGTTCAACAATTTATCCATTTTTAAACAATAATTAAGAAGACAATTACTTTTCAGCATTAAACAATTCAGAAATCATTTTTCAATAACATTCTAAATTAAAACATGCTAACCTGTCATCAGTATTTGGTACCTCTTATCTGTCAGGATTTGACATCGTCAGGATTTGTCGATTCAAATTCATTAGTGTTTGTCAAAATAACTCAAGCTTATTAGAAAACCACAATTTAATCTCAAGAATCATCGAAAAGATAGATGTTAATTGTTGTGTATATGTTGTGAACTTGATGATTTCATTAGCAAAACACCTTGGTAGATTTTACTTAGTGAAATTGTAGCACTAGACGGATAAGGATTATAGTCCCGATGGATGACTCAATATAGTCCTGACGGATGATGATTTATTATCCATCGAGTGAATAGCTTATGTAACAATAAGTCTGTAGCACATTTTTGTATACACATTGTTTAGAATCTGTAGTAGTACCTAAGTCATGTTGACTTTAAATAGATATGCAGAATAGGTTGATTAATTGTACTTAGATGATGTCTTGTAATCCTGCATAAATGAAATGAAGTCAAGTACCAGATTGCTACCCGACGGATGAACAACAATGCCACTCGACGGATGATCAACTAGACAACCCAACGGATGATCATGAACTCGATGATCATGAACCCGACGGATAAAGAATTCAAACATCTGTTGACAGTGATAACACAGTCACATGCGTGGAGTGTATGCAAATGGAATGTGGAAGCCTATTCAACTGGGTTTTAGAGAACAAAGAAGCATTGCCATTTCCATGCTATTATGAAGATATTCAAAGATGCTGGAATAGAGTAATGAAGTAGCATAGTATTAGACTTGATAGTTTTTGTTTTATTATCCAGTCTTATTACTTTGTAATCTTGGTGATATAAACCAAGAAGCAGCAAATAGAATAAAAACTAAGGAACTAAGCAACCAAGAGAGAAACAGTTGTAAGCTGCATTCTTAGCATTTCTCTCATTCTTAGTTGTTATCATTTTGTAAGCAGCTGTGAGCTTTTTGCACACAGAGTTCTCTCGATATATATTATATATCTCTGGTGGAATCATTCAAATCCACCAGAAAGTTTTTAAAGACTCTTGTTTTTAATTACTTGTATTTTGATTCATTTCAAGTAACTATTCCGCATTCTGCTAATCAATTCACACTTATATGTATATATATTTGAGTTAGAACATTTATATTCAAGAAAAAGTTTCAAGAATTCCATTCAACCCCCTTTCTGTAATTCTTGTTACATTGTTAAGGGACTAACAATTGGTATCAGAGCAAGCTCTTGAAGAACAAAGAGTTTAAAGATCAAAACAATACAGTAAGATGAACAAGAAGGATGTTGGAGTCAAGATTCCTTTTTTGGATAAAGATAATTACCATCATTGGAAGGTAAAGATGAATCTTTATTTGTTTTCTCAAGATGAGGCCTATGTGGACTGCATAGAAAGAGGCCCTCATGTACCAATGAGAGCTGCAACTGGAAATGAGCCATCTGTCTCCAAGCCAAGGCATGAATGGTCTGATCCTGACATTGAACAAGTCAGGAAGGATAAAAAGGCCATGAATTTCCTGTTTAATGGAGTTGATGGTGATATGTTTGACAACATTATCAACTGCAAAACTGCCAAGGATGTTTGGGATACAATACAGATCATCTGTGATGGCACTGAGCAAGTTAGAGAAAATAAGATGCAGCCACTGATTCAGCAATATGAGCATTTTCATAATGAAGAAAGTGAGTCTCTCACTGACATTTTTAGTAGCTTTCAAAAACTTCTAAATGCTTTAAAGTTGCATGGAAGGGTCTATCAGACAAAAGACTCCAATCTGAAATTCCTTAGATCTCTTCCAAAGGAATGGAAACCAATGACAGTCTCATTGAGAAACTCACAAGATTATAAGGAGTTTACTTTGGAGAGACTGTATGACATCCTGAAAACTTATGAGCTTGAAATAGAGTAAGATAAGAGGATGGAGAGAGGAAAGAAGAAAGGAGGGTCCATTGCACTAGTTGCTGAGTTAGAGAAAGAGAAGGAGATGAAGATGGAAGCTGTTGAATCAACTTCAAGGGTTTGTGAAAACAAGGGCAAGGGGCTTACAGTAGAAAGTGAAGATTCTTTGAGCCAAGATGACATGGAAGACATTGATGAGCATTTAGCATTTCTTTCCAGAAGATTTTCCAAGCTCAAGTTCAAAAAGAACTTTGGAGCAGCCAAGCCAAATGGAAACATGGTGGATAAATCAAAATTCAAATATTTCAAATGTGGCTTGGCAGGGCACTTTTCCAGTGAGTGTAGAAAGTCAGATTCCAGCAAGAAAAAGTTTGAGCCTGTGGATTATAAGCAAAAATACTTTGAGCTGCTCAAACAAAAGGAAAGGGCTTCCATTATACAAGAAAACGACTGGGCAGCAGATGGTCTGGATGAAGATGAATATGTCAGCTATGTCAATCTAGCCCTAATGGCCAAGTCTGATGAAACAGAAACAAGTTCTTCAAGTATTCAGGTAATTACTACAAACCTTGCACATTTATCTAAATCTGAGTGTAATGATGCTATAAATGATATGTCCACAGAGTTATATCATTTGCATGTTACACTTAAGTCTCTTACCAAAGAAAATGCTAAAATCAAAGAAAATAATTTATTTTTGAGTGAGAGAAATAATGTGCTAGAGTCTCAGTTCATTGATTTTGAAAAATTAAGAATTGAGTGTAAGATTGTCAAGGAGGAATTAACTGAGTCCTTGAAGAAAGAAGAAATTTTGAAGAAGCAGCTCGAGCGTGAACAGGAGGTGATTAAGGCATGGAAAACATGTAGAGATGTCCATGCTCAAATCACCAAAGTTCAAGGAATCGAGTCCTTCTGTGATGCAGCCTGCAAAAAGAACAAGGAGAAACTAGAACCAAATTTGGTGGATGGAGTGCTAACAGATGTAGACTCGATGGATGATGAGGGTCATCCGTCGGATAACCAAAAGGGTTGTCCGTCGACTGATGAAAATCCTCATCCGTCGGTTGTTAGCAAGCCTATCAGTAAAGCCAAACTTGTTAAGTTGAATGAAAAGTATGGATCTATTTCCAAGAACTTTGTTTCAGGAGAATCGAGTCAAGTTAAGAAAGGGAAAAAGGCTAATGTTGGTCACATGACTGTCAAACAGTTAAGTGACAGACTTGAAAAGATTGAGGTGAAAACATAGGCTAAAAAGAAAAATAATAGAAATGGTAAAGTAGGGATTAACAAACACAATAACTACACACCTGATAAATATTCTCCTAGAAAAATCTGTGTCAAGTGTGGTAGTGTAAATCATTTGTCTGTTAATTGCAAATCTGCCATGCCTACTTCCATTTCTGTGCCACCTCACTTTCCCAACATGAATGCCATGCCTCCCATGCCTATGAATGCTATGTCTACACAGAATATGAATGCACAGTTTGCTAATATGCCATTTGCACCTAATCCTTATTATGCTAAATTTAGTATGCCACAAATGCCATTTAGCATGCCTTACTGGAATAACATGTTCACTAATAGCATGCCATTCCCTGTTGATTATAATATGCATGATAATTCTGTTATGATGAATGGTTTCAAAGGCCCAACTCAAATGACTAAGGATGAATCTGATATCCCTAAGTCAAATGAGATAAAGCCTAAGAAACAGAAAAAGAAAGCTAACAAGGCAAGACCCAAGGAAACTTGGGTACCAAAATCAACTTGATTTGATTTTGATGTGTGCAGGGAAACAGAAAGAATCTTTGGTACTTGGATAGTGGTTGTTCAAGACACATGACTGGTGATTCTACCCTGCTCACAGAGTTTAAGGAGAGAGTTGTCCCAAGTATTACTTTTGGAGATGACAGCAAGGGTTATACTATGGGATATGGCTTGATTTCAAAGGACAATGTCATCATTGAAGAGGTTGCCTTAGTGGATGGTCTCAAACACAATTTGTTGAGTATCAGCCAACTTTGTGATAAAGGCAACTCAATAACTTTCAACTCAGAATCCTGTGTTGTGATTAACAAAAGAAGCAACAAAGTGGTTCTCACTGGTGTGAGAAAAGGAAATGTGTACCTAGCTGATTTCAACTCATCTAATGCAGAATCTGTTACTTGTCTTCTCAGTAAAGCAAGTCAGGATGAAAGTTGGCTATGGCACAAGAAGCTATCCCATTTAAACTTCAAGACCATGAATAAGCTAGTAAAGAAAGAACTGGTTAGAGGCATTCCTATAGTGGAGTTTTCTAAGGATGGATTGTGTGATGCCTGCCAAAAAGGGAAGCAGATTAAAGCATCATTCAGGAAGAAACTTGATTCAACAATTGAAGAACCTTTGCAACTGCTACACATGGATTTGTTTGGACCAGTCAATGTGTTGTCCATCTCAAGGAAAAGATTTTTCCTAGTAATTGTAGATGATTTCTCAAAGTTGTCTTGGGCATATTTCCTAAAGTCTAAAGATGAGGCTAGTGAAATCATCATCAATCACATAAGTCAAGTCAATAATCATCCTGATTTCAAGGTTAGAAGAATCAGGAGTGACAATGGAACTGAGTTCAAGAATTTTGTCATGAGAGCATTTTGTGAGGAAAATGGGACTCTGCATGAGTTTTCAGCAGCAAGAACTCCACACCAGAATGGAGTAATGGAAAGGAAGAACAGATCACTTATTGAAGCTTCCAGGACAATGCTTGAAGAATATAAACTGCCAACATATTTCTGGGTTGAAGCTGTAAATACTGTATGCTACACTCAGAATATTTCCCTCGTTAATCAAGCAAGATGCATGACTCCCTATCAATTGTTCAAGAACAAGAAGCCAACTCTAAATTTTCTTCATGTCTTTGGCTGCAAATGCTATATTCTGAGAAATCAAACTGATCAAAATGGGAAGTTTGATGCTAAAGCAGATGAAGGAATTTTTGTTGGATATGCTGTTGGTAAAGCATATAGAGTCTACAATCTAAGAACCAACATTGTTGTGGAATCAGTACATGTTGTGTTTGATGATAAAAAGATTAAAGGACATCAAGATGGAGATTACCATGAGAGCCTCAAATTCGACAATGTGGAGATGGTTAGTGATGATAGTGATGATGAGAGTGATCAAGAAACAGTATCAAAGGATAATGCAGAAAAATCTACTACAAATGAAGCATAAAATTCAACATCTGTTGAATTGCAAAATGCTTCATCCATAGGGAGACAATCTGCCTTATCCGTCGGAAGGCAACCTGCTTCATCCGTCGGTACTCAAAATTAACCATCCGTCGGGTTATCAAAAGGAGCAGGAAGTCAGGAAAGATCACCTGTAGAAAGTTCCCCTTTCTCAAATCAAAGATCCACAAACTCAGGGGGAGTTTCTAACAATCAAAGCTCAATCACACATCAAGACAACAATGAGGCCTCTTCATCTAGAGCTAATCTACCTCAACAAAGAAAATGGAAAAATATCACCCCTTTCAGCTAATAATTGGTGATGTTTCTTCTAGAGTTCAAACCAGGAGAGCAACTCAAGAAGAATGTCTATACAGCAGCTTCCTTTCCAAGGAAGAACCAAAGAAGGTAGAAGAAGCTTTGTTGGATCCTGATTGGATTTTAGCTATGCAGGAGGAGCTAAACCAATTTGAAAGGAATGATGTATGGAAGCTGGTGCCCAAGCCTAAAGGAAAGAATCCAATAGACACCAAATGGGTATTCAGAAATAAGATGGATGAAAATGGTATAGTAGTCAGGAATAAAGCTAGATTAGTTGCTAAGGGCTATTGTCAACAAGAAGGAATAGATTTTGATGAAACATTTGCTCCTCTTACAAGACTTGAAGCCATCAGAATCTTCTTAGCCTATGCAGCCCATGCCAATTTCAAGGTCTATCAAATGGATGTTAAAAGTGCCTTTCTGAATGAAGTTTTTGAGGAGGAAGTCTATGTCAGTTAACCTCCTAGTTTTGAAGATCCAAATTTTCCAGAACATGTCTATTATCTTTTGAAAGCACTTTATGGATTGAAGCAAGCACCTAGAGCCTGGTATGACACTTTATCAAAGTTCCTTTTGGAAAATCATTTCACAAGAGGTACTGTAGATAAAACTTTATTCTTTAGAAATGTTAATGGCTCTAGTATACTTGTTCAAATTTATGTAGATGATATTATTTTTGGCTCTACTGATGAGAAACTTTGCAAAAAGTTTGCCAAATTGATGCAAAGTAAGTATGAAATGAGTATGATGGGAGAACTAACTTACTTTCTTGGTTTGCAAGTTAAGCAAGTTAGTGATGGAATATTCATTAGTCAAACTAAATATATTTTTGATCTTTTAAAGAAGTTTGATCTAATGGATTGTGCATCTGCAAAAACTTTCATGGCTACTGTAACTAAGCTTGAATTAAACACTACTGAAAAGTCTGTGGATATTTCAAGTTATAGGGGCATGGTTGGCTCACTTCTATACTTAACAACTAGTAGGCTAGATATAATGTTTACTACATGTTTATTTGCTAGATTTCAGGCTGATCCTAGAGAATCTCACTTAATAGCTATTAAGAGAATTTTCAGATATCTCAAGGGAACACCAAAACTTGGCATTTGGTACCCTAGAGATTTTGGTTTTGATCTAACTGGTTATTCAGATGCAGATTATGCAGGTTGTAGAATTGATAAAAAAAGTACAATAGGAACCTGTCAATTTCTAGGAAACAAGCTTGTGTCCTAGTTCAGTAAAAAGCAAAATTCAGTTTCTACTTCTACAGCTGAACCTGAATATATTGCTGCTGGCAGTTGCTGTGCACAAATTTTATGGATGAAAAATCAATTGTTAGACCACTGTTTGCAAGTTAAAAGGATTCCTATTTTCTGTGATAACACAAGTGCAATTGCCATCACTGAAAATCCAGTACAACATTCAAGGACAAAGCACATAGATATCAAGTACCACTTCATAAGGGAACATGTAATGAATGGTACTGTGGAACTACATTTTGTTCCAAGTGAGAAGCAGCTTGCAGATATTTTTACCAAGCCACTGGATGAATCCACCTTTTCAAGGTTGATAAGTGAGTTAGGTATGCTTAATTATTCTTAAATCTATATAAGATAATTTGCAAGTTGAAATACAGCCAGAAATTTAATTGATTTTTCAGTCTTGGATAAAATTTTGACTAAGTCAAAATTTACATCTCGACGGATGATCTTTATCCATCGAGTTTGATCATCCATCGGTATACTATTTGCTAATAAAAAATCAATTATTTTTCTGGAATATTTTATGACTCGACGGATAACAGTTTATTCTCATCTATCGAATTGTCTTAATCTTATCCGTTAATTTCCTGAACTTTATCCATCGAGTATACTTACAGTTTGTAAGCATGACACGACGGATAATGGGTGGAATTTTTACAGTTTATTTTTTAAACGGCTATTTTAGGCAATTTTCGTTGGTTACTTTAGTTTACTTTATTATTTTTAACAGTTATTTTTTAGATAGTATAAAAGCTTATTTCATTTCAATTGCTTTTCTTTTATCATTCTCAAATCAACTGCTCTAATTTCTTTCTCTTTCAAAGCACTTACTCTCTCTCTTCAAGCTCTTATTCTCTAACAATGGCGCCAGTTGTCAAGATTATGTCTCAAACTGGGTATATTTATGAGAAGAACAATTTCACTGCATTAGTAAACAAGGGTATTCAGCAATCTGGTAACTATCACAAGATGATGGACTTTGTGAAGAATTGCAAGCTTAGCTATGCCATGCTGGAATCACCCACAATCTTTTGTGAAGTTGTTGAAGAGATGTGGACCACTGCTACATACAACTCAATAGATAAGACAATCACACTCACCATTAAAGGTAAGGAATTATGTATCAATAGTGATGTTATAAAAGCATGTTTCAAGATTCCTGATAACACTGTGACCTCACCACACTCTGACACTAACATAATTAATATGCTTAATTCCATGAACTATGCTCTTTCTACTTCTAAGTTGAGTGACATTAGGAGATTGGGTCTTAGGAAAGAATGGAGTTTTATGTGTGATATAGTGACAAAGGTCTTTTCAGGAAAAGTCAGTAATTTTGATTCTGTTAATATTTCCATGCTTAACATGCTCTACATGCTAGTTACAGATAAGTATTTCAATTTTAGTGACCTTGTTCTGTTTGAGTTGGGCTATAAATTAGGAGAGTTAAACAAGAGGGGTAAATGTGTTTATTATGCTAGATTTTTCATGATGTTAGCTAACCACCTCTGTGAAGAAATAGTGCTTGGGAACCCAAACAACAAATTAGATTATTGGGTTCAAGAGAGAAGGATCATTGCAGATTTGAACAGGGCCAATCATCACAAGGAGGTGCCACTGTTCTATTTCCCTGCAATGGAAGCACCTCAGGTAAATGAGGTAAGTTCATCTATCCCTGCTATTCCAACCTCACAAGTTTCTTTGAGTTCCAGTGTAGCTATGACAACTGTGTCAATGACCCAACAGTTGCCTACCCAAGCTACCAAACAAGCAAAATTTTCTAAATCCAAATCAAAGAAAGCCCCCTCTGGTATCTCTCAAAAGATGCCAGTTGCAAAATCCACCAAAACCAAAGAGGGGAGTGTGCAGGTGGGTAAGACAGGTGAGGGAAGGGGTGAACATAAAAGAAACCCTAAGGATAAGGATGGAGAGTTGAGTGGTTCCCAGCCTAGCCACACTGCAGTTTCCCAACAAATTGTAGTGCTTAAAAAGGATAAAAGCTCATTTCTAGCTGCATCCTCCCAAAAGGATGTAGCTATTGAACAAAGCTCTTAACCAAGAGCACATGCCAAGAGGGTTAGGGACACAAGCTCACCCCAAACTTATGCCAGAAAGAAGAAATCTAAAACCCTTGGGGATACACAGGGTACACACACTGTGCAAACTGGTGCTAAAGACACAGTCACTGCACCTTCACAAATTCAGTGCGGCTCCAATAAATGTGGAGTCACAGCCAAAATCTCTAGTAATAGAAGCACCTCAAATACCAAACTCACCCACAAACTCTCTGGATGTGGATATGATAAACACATCAATTCCTGATTCCCCTTCTTTAACTTTGTTGGGAAGCCAAAATCTAGTGTAAGTGAGCATCATCTTATAGATGATTTGTTGGCTCACTTGCCAATTCTTTCAGGAACTGTTGAATCATCTGTGCCCAAAATATCTTCAATCAGCACAGAGTCCACAATAGTTTCCATTCCTAGTTCATTCATTTCTACTCTCTCGATGGATATTGCTCATCCATCGAGTAGTGATTGTATCCCGATGGATAAGCTTAACAGCAGTTATCCGTCGGATAGCAAAACCACTCACCCGATGGATATCACTCATCCGTCGAGTGTCTCTGCACCACTTCAAACTTCATTTATTTCAAGTGCAGAAGAATTAGTGGTTGTACAGTCACTATTAGGATTGAGAGAGAAGAGTGTTTTGAGTGAGAGTCTGGGTTGCTCCTAGGAAAAAGGAGAGGAAATGAGTGAAATTATGCAATCCATTTCTTCAGGATTGGCAAAAGAGAGTAAGAGGAGTCCCACCTTAGATGGTGAAGGTGAGGGTGTGAGGGTGGGGAGCCAGGGTGAGACCCTAATGCAACAAAAGAGAGAAAACGAGAGAAATGCAGGTACTGGAGCTATAAGAATGGATGTCATTGCTAGTGAGTCAATGAATGTCCATGATGCAGACATGTAGGGACTATCTCAGCAACCTAAAGCTGCTATAGATTCCACCTCCCTTGATGCTGAGGCATTTACTCACCCTGTTCCAGCTTATCAACTTCTAGCTGAACATGGCAATGACAATGCAGAAAGGATGCTCAATTTGGTGCATACCATACAGTCTATGATAAGAGCTAAGGATGCCATCACAGCTTTGCCCTCTACAGCTGGTGATGTGAATTATGAGACTGGTGGCTAAGCTGATTTCTTTGGTGATGAAAGCGGGGATAGTGAAGTTGAAGCAATGGACATAGGGGAGAAGTAGGTTCCAGTTCAAGATCAGGTATGCCATCATGGGCATTTTTAAAGCACCGTGATGAGCACTACTTCAAAATAATCCTGATCCAACTAATCAACCAGACAAATACTGCTCTTCAAACCACTACAAATGCCAGCATCAAGAAGCTCCTTCAGGCACATCTAGCCTCTCTGCAACTTCAACAAATTCAAGGCTTCCAACATGCTAGAGATGTAAACACCATCAAGGGTGATACTAAGGAGATGAAGAAGGCCATTTCAGACAAGATGGATTTTAAGCTTCCAGAAGCTACAATGCTTGACATCAAGAGGCAATTAAGGAAAAATTCTGATCTTGCAACCAAGATAGATGCCTTGGATACAAGGATGTCAGCCATGGAAGCATCTTTAACAGCCATTCATCTTCATCAAGCCCAACATACAGATTTACTTTAAAAACTGGTGGCTGCTCAAACCCCCTCCTCTACTCAACTTGATGATAACAAAAAGGGGAGAAAGGACCAAGTGAGGGGGAGAGGCTTCAAATTCAAATCAGTAAAGTAATTATGCCTTCAATTACTATTTCAAAATCACCAGTTACAAACAGTATAGAACTGATAAATGCAGCAGCAGCCAACTTTAGAGCAGCTGAAAAGAAGAAGTTGAGTCCACTCAACTGGGAGAAGATTGATGAGGATATAAAAAAGAAGTTTGAACTAGTCAAGGAGCAAGTAAAGTCAGCCATCCATCACTCTCAAGTTAAGCAAATTTCTGTGAATGAGATGAGCATGAACTATCTGAAAAGGGGACAGTCATCCTGCATCAAATCTCCAAAGGCTAAAATGATTCTGAAACCAAGGGTGAGCTATCCAAAATCATCATTGAAGAACCCTTTGGATACTGTGTATGGGACACCTAAGCCTGATGAAAAGAAGCTTCTGTCAAGGTCAATTGTTTTCTACAAAGATCCAGCTGATTCAGCTTTGAAAAAGAGAATTGCTAAAGTTTTCAGGAATGGGAAAGAAATTTGTGTAGTGGCTGGACACCCTCAATTTGCTGAAGCAAAGAGAGAAGAAAAGGATAGATTGAAGCAGGAAAAGAAACAAGCTGCTCTAGATGCTAAAAAGGCTAAATAAAAGAAAGAGCAAATTTCTATCTTGGCCAAGCTACATGCTGTAAATTCATCACAACAAATTCCTGCTCAGCCATCTGAAATCATTGAATCTCAAGATCCAAAGAACCAAGTTGAACAATAGAAGAAAGCTCCAAGAATCAAGGAATTGGCTAAAAGAACTAAAAGGAAACTGGACATTGTTGATAAGGAATTGGAGAATCAGTTTCCCAAGTAATTCACTCTAACTACAACTCAAGCATCAAGGCCCTCTGTGGTATTTGAAGATATCAAGGTGGTGGATCCCTACAGGAACATTCATGGTGAACCTATTGTGCCTAAGGATGAGCCAATAGAATGGGAGAATATACCAATTCCTGACTTCAATTTGCCAATCCTTAGCAAGCCAAAGAGAACAAAATCAAGAGCAGTCAAGAAAGTGAAGTTGTCACCTCTCAAATCCAAATCTCTAGTCAAAGCTCAATCTAAAGTCAACAAGGGAGATTATATGTACTTGTGTGACATCAAGGAGTTTTCTGATCTAAATCTCTATCTAGATGAACTAGATGAAGTGAGAGGAATTGATGCATACAGAAACCTACCTAAAAGGTTAGTGTTCAAGTACAAGGGAGGAAAGGAGATTCAGTGGCCACTTCACAGGATCCTTCAAGAAAGCCAAGCTGTACTGATTAAGGTCTATTCATCTTTCAAGAAGAACTTTGGGTTCAATGTTACTGCAAGAAGATTGGTTCTGAAGAAGATTGAAGAACTAAGGAGTGTTAGAGCTAAAGATGCACTCCCAAAGACTCTAATAATCCCTTACACAGGGAGAAGAGTGCATCTACGGCCCTACTGGCTGGTGGAGTTCATGGATGATAAAGGAGTGAGAATATTTTTCAGATTAGAAGACCAATTGAGCATCTCTAGCAATGAGACTCTCTTGGAGATGCAAGAAAAGTTAAATCTCTCAGAATCTGATGAACTGAAATTCCACATGCAGCTCCAAAATCAGATTGAAGAAAACAACAGAAAGCTTGGAAAGAGATCCAGACCTTCAAGGAACTAGATAAATCTGCTCAGGCTAGAGGAGCACCTTGAAAATGACTGTGTGCTAAACTTTGTACATTTTGTTAATTGAAGCACTTTACAGTATTATCTACTTTCTTTCAAAGTTGTATTTTTAGGGTGTTTTGTTATCATCAAGTATCTCTTAATTTATGGCTACAATTCCAGTAGACATAAATTGGGGGAGATTGTTGTGTATATGTTGTGAACTTGATGATTTCATTAACAAAACACCTTTGTAGATTTTACTTAGTGAAATTGTAGCACTCGACAGATAAGGATTATAGTCCCAACGGATGACTCTATATAGTCCCGACAGATGATGATTTATTATCCATCGAGTGAGTAGCTTATGTAATAATAAGTCTGTAGCACATTTCTGCATACACATTGTTTAGAATCTGTAGTAGTACCTAAGTCATGTTGACTTTAACTAGATATGCAGAATAGGTTGATTAATTGTACATAGATGATGTCTTGTAATTCTGCATAAATGAAATGAAGTCAAGTGCCAGATTGCTACCCGGCGGATAACCAACAATGAATTCGACAGATGATCAACAACCCGACGGATGATCATTAACTCGACGAATGATCATGAACCCGACGGATAAAGAATTTAAATATCTGTTGACAGTGACAACACAGTCACATGCGTCCAGTGTATGCAAATGGAATGTTGTAGCCTATTCAACTGGGTTTTCGAGAACAAAGAAGCATTGCCATTTCCATGGTATTGTGAAGATATTCAAAGATGATGGAATAGAGTAATGAAGTAGCATTGTATTAGACTTGATAGTTTTTGTTTTATTATCCTGTCTTATTACTTTGTAATCTTGGTGATATATAAACCAAGAAGCAGCAAATAGAATAAAAACTAAGGAACTAAGCAACCAAGAGAGAAACAGTTGTAAGCTGCATTCTTAGCATTTATCTCATTCTTAGTTGTTATCATTTTGTAAGCAGCTGTGAGCTTTTTACACACAGAGTTCTCTCGATATATATTATATATCTCTGGTGGAATCATTCAAATCCACCAGAAAGTTTTTAAAGACTCTTGTTTTTAATTACTTGTGTTTTGATTCATTTCAAGTAACTATTCCGCATTCTGCTAATCAATTCACACTTATATATATATATTTGAGTTAGAACATTTTTATTCAAGAAAAAGTTTCAAGAATTCCATTCAACCCCCCTTCTGTAATTCTTGTTATATTGTTAAGGGACTGATATTAATGGTGTGATGTAGAGATTAACAGGATACAATCAGAGAACGAGCACATGCATACACAACTAAAGATCATAGATTAGGTCTTGTAAGCAAAATAAACAAAATTTCATTAATAATTCAAGAGAGTAAATTTCATGAAATTTTTGATTACATGCATAGATGATTACAAGAAAATCCTAGTCTAATAGAAGAAGATCAACCTTGGTCTAAGAAGCCTGACAAAGCTGATGGTGAAGAGAAACGGTCGAAAGATGTTCGGTGCTTCTTCTTGCTTTCAACAAAGAGAACAGCAAGATGAATGATTCTCTCTTACTGTCGAAGAGTGTAGAGGTGAAAGCTTTTTGGAATCCCAGAAGATCATTTTGATGACTTCTGGAAGTTGAATCCGGATGTTGTTCGAGATGGCATTGATGTGGTACGGAGTTTGCATTCCATCATGAAAGATAATCACAATATTAGTGAAATGGTTGTAAAACCAGTTGAAATGTGCCATCATTTGAGAAGAAAGGGATATGAGAAATAATAGTGAGGATAGTGTTTTGTGTTTAGGAAGAGATGATTGGACTGAATGAGAATGATGGTTTAAATAACCGAGGGAATATCAAAGGACTAGGAGACTAATTGATTTTTAAGTGTAGAGTTAACTAATTAATTTAACCAAAAGATATCTTATTAAAGCGTGTCTCCCTAGATTGATTTGTAATGATGACAATGATATATATTCATACATGCACATTTAGCAAATAAATGCACTTAATTTATTATGCATATAACAAAATACACTAAAAAATTCCCAGCTTAATATCTTGAATAGTATTTAGGACATATCAGGATTTGATCAACATACATCAGGATTTGATCAAATATATTTTTAAAAGAATTTATCTGTCCAAACTAACCATACCAAGTTCATTGACAAGCTTTGTAAATGTTACTTCAGGTAATGACTTCGTGAAGATATCAGCCAGCTGCTGATCAGTAGGAACAAAATGAAGCTCAATCGTTCCTTCCATGACATGCTTTTTTATAAAGTGATATCTGATGCTGATATGTTTAGTAAGAGAGTGTTGCACTGGGTTTCCTGTCATAGCAATAGCACTTAGATTATCACAATAAATAGGAATTTTAGAAAATGATAATCCATAGTCCATGAGCTGGTTTTTCATGCATAACAACTAAGCACAACAACTCCCAAATGCAATATATTCAGCCTCAGCAGTTGAAGTAGAAATAGATTTCTGCTTCTTACCGAACCATGAGACTAATCTGCCTCCCAGAAACTGACATCTCCCAGATGTACTCTTCCTGTCTATCTTGCAACCAACAAAGTCAGCGTCTGAATATACACATAATTCAAAATCAGCTTCCCTTGCATACCAGAGACCAAGTGATATAGTACCTTTGAGGTATCTGAAGATTCTCTTTACTGCAATTAGATGTGGCTCCCTTGGATTTTCCTGAAATGTTGCACATAGACAGGTGGCAAACATAATGTCTGGCCTACTAGCCGTTAGGTACAAAAGAGAACCAATCATACCTCTGTGGTTTGAGAAATCAACTGTTGTACCTTCATGAGGATCAAGCTTTGTAGCAGTTGCCGTAGGAGTAGTTACAGCTGTTCTCTCTTGCATATTAAACCTTTTCAACAGATTATTTGTGTACTTTGACTGATTAATGTAGATACCATTATCAGTCTGTTTAATTTACAATCCCAAAAAGTAACTCATCTCTCCCATCATGCTCATTTGATATCTTGATTGCATCAACTTTGAGAACTTATCACACAGTTTTTGATTAGTTGATCCAAAAATGATATCATCCATATAAATTTGAACTAAAAGAAGATCTTTACCTTGATTCAAATAAAATATAGTTTTATATATTGTACCTCTTTTGAATCCACTTTCTAGCAGAAATTGAGCAAGAGTCTCATACCATGCCCTAGGTGCTTGCTTTAGTCCATAGAGTGCTTTGTCAAGTCTATAAACATAATTAGGATGTTTGGGATCCACAAAACCTGGTGGCTATTCAACATAGACTTCCTCTTTGAGTTCTCCATTAAGAAATGCACTCTTGACATCTATCTGAAAGACTTTAAATTTCTTGTGTACATCATATGCCAAGAAAATTCTGATTGCTTCCAGCCTAGCAACAGGAGCAAAAGTTTCATCATAGTCAATGCCTTCCTGTTGAGAATATCATTTAGCCACCAATCTTGCCTTGTTTCTGACAATTGTTCCATCAGAATCAGTCTTATTTCTGAAGACCCACTCTGTGCCTACAATTGACCTATTCTTAGGTCTAGGCACCAGCTTCCAAACTTCATTTCTTACGAACTCATTTAACTCTTCTTGCATAGCTATGACCCAATCTGCTTCCTTGAGTGCATCTTCTATTTTCTTTGGCTCTTCTTTTGAAAGTAGATTGTGATACAAACATTCGTTTTGAGTTACACTCCTTGTCTTTACACCTTCATCAGGATTTCCAATGATTAGATCAGGAGTATGATCCTTAGTCCATTTTTTGGCACTAGGAAGTGTCCTTCTGGAGCTAGATGTTCCCCCTGAATTGTATGCCTCATCAAATGTATTTGAGGCTCCCCCTGAATCTGTGTTTTTATCTCCTGATAAAGTCTTGGGACTTGAATCATGTCCATCTGATATTGAATCAGCATTGGATTCTGAATGACTAGATTGAGAAGAACCTTGAGTTGATTCTTCAGTGTTAGTACCATCAGCTGAACCTTGTTATTGCTCCCCCTCAACATGTGTAGGTTCATTAGTATAATGATCATCTTCAGAATCTGAAGGAGTATTAGGATTTGGACCATCGTGATTTGACAGTTCATTAGAGTTTGGTCCAGATTCCAACAATGCATTTTCATTTGCAAAGATTAGACTTTCATGACAGTCTTCTTCAAAACCAGGAATCTTCTTATCATCAAAAGATACATTTATGGCGATAACTACAGTATTTGTTCTCAGATTGAAAACTCTATATGCTCTTGATGGTGAATAACCAATAAAGATTCCTTCATCAGATTTTGATTCAAACTTCCCTCGCTGATCAGTATGAGTTCTCAAAACAAAGCACTTACATCCAAATACATGGAGATGTTTGAGACTGTGCTTCTTTTATTTCAGCAATCGATAAGGAGTAACACCATGTTTGTTTACCAGTATGATATTCTGAGTATAACATGTTGTGTTTACTACTTCAGCCTAGAAGTTAGTGGGTAGTTTTGCTTCTTCCAGTAGAGTCCTGCCAGCTTCAATTAGGGTTCTATTCTTTCTCTCAACAACATCAATGTGTTGAGGTGTACCAGGAGCTGAGAATTGTTGTTGTATGCCTTTGTACTTGCAGACTTCCTCCATTTTTAAGTTCTTGGACTCAGTGTTATTATCACTTCTCAGAATTTTCACTTTGTGGGTGGATCCATTCTCAATTTGCTTTATATGGTCCAGAAGAATTTATGGAGTTTCATCGTTCCTGTGTAGAAAACAAATCCAAGTGTATCTAGTGAAATCATCAATAATTACAAGTGTGTACCTTTTCTTGTTGATAGACATTATGTTCACTGGTCCAAAGAGATCCAAGTGTAACATATGATATGGTTCAGTGATGGAGAATTCTGTTTTGCTTTTGAAAGATACTCTTCTTTGCCTAGACTTTTGTCAAGCATCACAAAGACCATCAGATGAGTATAGCATATTTGGTAATCCTCTTACTAGCTCCTTCTTGGAAAGTTCATTGATTGAATTGAAGTTGAGATGTGAGAGCTTCTTGTGCCAGTTCTAGCTCTCATCAACTGATGCCTTTGAGATAAGGCAAGTAGCTTCCTTCTCAAAACTTTCATGTAGCCTTGCTTCATAATTATTGCCATGTTTGTATCCCATTAAGACAATCTTCTTTGACTTATTGTGAACCACTTCACAGTGAGAGTCATAGAACATAACATGATAACCTCTGTCAGTGATTTGACTGATGCTTAAAAGATTATGCTTTAGTCCTTCCACTAGAGCTACATTCTCTATTGCTACCTTTCCAATTATTAAGTTACCATTTCCCAGAGTGTGTCCTATATTTACATCTCCATAAGATACATCTGAGCCAACCTTCTTCTCAAACTCTGACAGCATGGAATTATTTCCAGTCATAGGTCCTGAACATCCACTATCCAAGATAAGAGCGTTTTTCCTGTTACCCTGCAGTCAGAAGATCAATTAATTAGAAGGATTTGTAAGGACCCACACTTGTTGGGCCCTCTTTTTGGAAAATTTAAGCCTTTGAGATTCAGAGGTACTTCTGATAGTTTTTCCTTTGTCAGGATCTGTCTTGTCAGAAGTAGATTTAGTAAAACTAGAAGAATTGAGTACATAAGCAGTTTTATTAAATTTAGGCAAAGGTTCATAATAGTTGTGATACAGCTTATGATAGGAACTACATGTGTAAATTGAATGCCAACTACTACTACAATGAAAACAAGGATTTTTTGGTTTATAAAATACTGATCTACCCCTAACATCAGACTCAGGAATAGCAGTTTTCATTATTTTACTCCTCCTGCAATCAATAGCAAGTTGATTAGTATTACCACAGTTAAAACAAGTTTTTCTAGGAGCATTAAGAACAAACTTATAATTAGAATCCTTAGAAATACCTTGCTTACCATTTTTGTTCCTTTTAGGACTTTTAGCTTGAGGTTTGCGAGTAACCTCAGATAATTTCTGTTTCAGTTATCTTTTAGACAGAAGTTCTATATTCTTTTCTTTCTTAACAGTCTTAATGGTTTCCTTATTTTCCTTTCTTTGAGATTTATCACTTACTGACTTTTCTTGGGATGCTGATGTTGAACCCTTTTCAAAGGTAGATTAGGGTTCATCAGCTTCTGAAGAGATAAACTTTACAGGAGTCTTAAGGGTAGTTTTATTTTCAGTGTCAAAATCCTTAATTCCATCTACTTAACCAAGACATTCTTTCCAGTTTTTTTAGAGACCATCTCATGAACCTTTTTTCCTGAATTAGTCCAGGCTTTAAGGGTTTTCCTCTCATTCTCTAATTCATTTTCCAACATGCTATACTTAGCTTCTAGTATCTTCACTGTATGTTTAGCTTTCTCACATTCTTTCTGAACTTCAATCTGATTTACTAAGTCAGATTCCAACTGATTATTTCTAGACTTTAAGATTTCATTTTCAGTTAACAGCCTATTATTCTCCAAAGTCTGATTTTTTAAAATTTCCATGAAGAGACTTAAGAATAGATTTCAGTTATGATATATCTTCAGTGTCAAAAGAGAAGAAAGAAGTTGATACCTTAGAATCAGAGATAGCAGGAGCATCAAAGGTAGCCATCAATACATAGCATGTTTCTTCATTTTCAGAATCAATGGAGTCCATCCAATCCTTGCTTGATGTAATCAAGGCTTTGTTCTTCCCTTTGTTATGTTTTGTCTTTTTGCACTCTATAGTAAAGTAACCAGGTTCATCACAATTGTAGCACTTGATTTCCGACCTGTCGACCCTTCCAGCTTTTGAGTCTTTCCCTTCTCTTCTTCCAGATGACTTCCTTTCTTCTTCAGTGTACTTTTTCCTGAAGCTTCTATTCTTCTGAGATAATCTGAACTGCATCCTCTTGAAGCCCTTAACTAGCAATGCAGCCATTTGTATGATATCAGAATTTGTCATGTTCTCATCAGTTTCAGACTCAGTATCATCATCAGGATTTGATGATGAATCATCAGTATATGATTCTGGAAAATTGTTCTTTTTCCTTGCAGCTTTAACTGACCTTTCTTTTGAAGCTTTAGCATTCACTTTCAAAGCAACTAATTTTTCCTTGTTTCTTTTCCTCTCTGTACTTTGCTGAATTTCCAGATCATGAGTTCTCAGCATGCCATAGACTTCATCCAGGGTGATTATTTCCAAATCATACTGATGTCGTATGATTGAAGTCTAAGTCTCCCATTCCTCATTCAAGGCTCTCAAAAACTTAGTGTTTGAATCCTCTCAATCGTACACTTTTCCCACAAAGGATAGGTTGTTGAGAAGGGTGAGAAACCTATCTTAGATGTCAGTGAGGCTTTCATCAGGTTTGGCCTTAAAATGTTCATATTCTTGAATTAGAACAACCCTCTTGTTCTTCTTGATGGCCATGATTCTTTGACATTGAGTTTCAAGAGCATCCTAGATCTCCTTGGCAGTCTTGTAGGCTATAACCCTATTTGACATCACATAATCAAGACTGTTATGCAAAATGTTTCTTACCTTTGCATCTTTTAGCACAACTATTTTCTCTTCTGGTGTCCACTCACTCTTCTCCTTCAACTGATAGTGTTCAACAACAGTAGGAGTTACATGCACCAGTTTTGTTGGCATATAGGGTCCATCATTGATTACGTCGAGATAGTCTGGATCTGTAGCCTCTAGGTGCATGAGCATCTTCACCTTCCATGTAGGATATTCAGTCTTTTTAGAAAGGGGATTTTAATACTTTCATACTTGTTCAGAGACATGTTTAGATCGCTTCTGATTGTAAATTTATCAGTTTGCTCTGATACCACTTGTTGCCCAGTAATGATACAATTGTTTAAGGGGGGTTGGATACAATTGTATAAATGTTTCAAACAAGTATAAAAATATAACAGTTCTTTATATTTCTGATAAAAACTGTTACAAGAAATACTGATGTTCTTGAGAGCTGCTAGGTCTACAATACTCGAGTTAATCACTATGTGATGACCTAAACTGTGTTTATATAATACACAACTGCTACAAATGAGTTTAGGATATGTATTATCAATTACTAACAAAAAATGATACATATCTTCAACTGAATACACAAATTCCTATCACTCATAACGAACATATATCCATCCCTCAAAATAAGGAACAGACTTAATCTTCACAACAGACTGTCTTCAGATGCTGATATTCTGCAGATACTGACGATGCATCAAATCCTGATGATATCCAAAATAGTCATATCCTGAGCTCCTCCTGATCATTGAGAATCAGCACGTAACAAAAATAATTTAAAATATTTGTACAATATTATCTTGATCAATTAATATTACTTATCTAAAAGAATTCTTTTTAAAAAGCTAGTTTTTTTAAAGTAAAAAATGAAAAATAAACCAATTAAATATATCATCGTAGTTTTAACAAATCTCGTGAGATCTCATATCAAATTTCGAATATTCTTAAAATCAGGACAAATCCCAAAAACAACAATGCGCTACGAGTGAAGTTAGTAATTTTAACACAAATAATCAATTAACTTTATCCTATAAAGACCTCAAACACTTTAATTTATATTAACATAAGATATTAAAAGTTTCACTTTATTGGTAAGATATTCTCGCCGAGTTTGTAATTTAAATTTACTTAACGTAGAATGTGACGATGTTTTTCGGTCGGGTCATGTAGTCAAATTTCGAGTATTTTTTTCAATATTTTCAATATATTTTTTAAAAATTATATATATATATATATATATATATTAATTACTTTTTATAATAAAAAATATGCTAAAAATATATGAGATATATTTTCAAACTAAAAAATGATTAATAAATAAGATAATAATCCATTTATATATTATGCCTAACTTTATATCTGGAATTCAATTCTTTAAAATTAACTGTACAAATATTCAAGTAACTATCTTTTTTTTTGCGGAGTTCAGTTAACTATCTTTAAAGTTAAAAAAAATATTCATTTAGCACAGTTACATGTTATGTGTATGATAAAAATCACATGTGACAATATGGTGTAGTGGTATGAGGTTGTATAGGTGAATGAAATATTTTGAGTTCGATTCCCACAAACCACATCTTTTATATAAATATTAGAAACAAGGGTAGTTTAGTCTTTTTAATGAGACTTTTTAATCTCATGAATATTATCCCCTTGTTCTCCTATTATATATAGAAGAGATTAGAGTAAAAAACATAAAGGTGACTAAAATTTTCATAATTTAGCAAAATATTGGCCCACTTTCAAAAATGACAGTTTAATGACTAAATTTATCTCCCGAGTTTTGAATAAGTGGCGCCCGTCAAATTCCATTAACCGTGTGTCGTTAACTAAATAAAATACATTAAATCACATAGTGGTGGCTAACTTTTACCCCTGTTTTCAAATTATTGGCTGGACAGTAAAACTAATTTTTAAATAATTGAAATACTTTATATGAATTATAAAAGAGAAAAATATGAAGAATTTAAACCCTAAAAGAATATCAATAAAAAAATTAATAGGCAAAATCCTTTTTTTAATTAAATAATAAAATTGTTTCTTCTTATTAAATAATAAAATTGTCCATATCTTATTATAATTATAATACTTCAATTTTCCGTAGATCCCTTTATTATTTATAGTAGAATAATATTGGTTCGAATTATACTATAAGTACAATATTTCTATTTTGGCCAAACTATAACATGCTTTGGGATACTTCTGTGTCAATTCATCAATTGCTAACTCGGGTCTTCGACAAATCATTGCAATATCATCTCTTGCCTTAGAATTATCTTTTATTTTTCCTTCAATGTCCATTATTGTATTGAAGATATTTTCAAAGACTTTTTTCTCTACATGCATAACATCAAGATTATGTCTAATTGATAATGTCCTCTAATATGGTAAATCCCAAAAGATGCTTATTTTCTTCCATCCACAATTGTAAGCTTTGATGACTCTAGCATTGTGTTCATCACTTCCTAATTCAGTAACTTTCATCAAACCATGTGGCTCAATTTCTTGAAATACATCTTCACTTGTTCGCACTGGTGCCTCAGGCACAAGTATAGATAAAAATAAGTACCATTCTGTTAGGAAATGAATAACACACAGGGGGGTGAATGTGTTTTACTGTTTTTAGGCTTTTCTTGAATGTTTTTGGCTTGGTTGACAAAGTAAATTAATTATTGTAGTGATATATGTTCATGCAGAATTTAAGCTTGCAGAAAATAAAGAACACAGATCTTCAAAACTCACTTAATTTTATATTAAAATTATGACCGTTTTGCTACAAAATTTCTAGGCTCTTTGTTGATAAAGAGCTTAGCTTCTTCTTGAGAGTGTTACTAGAATTTTGATCTAAATTGTTACTTCTGACTAAAGGACCAGTGTTAACTTTATAACTTAGTTAACTGCTGGTTTACACAGTGTATAATAAGACATGCTATTAGCTCCTCTAAACTGTCACTTGTCATTTCTATTTACAGAAAAGTAGATCTTCCATTTCTGGCTTAGCATATCTTTAGCATCCCGTGTTCACTTTGACCTTCCTCTGTCAGTTAATCTTTACCATTGATCTTGCACATTCTTCAAGCTACTTTTTGTAGACTTGTCAATCCAGCTGTTTGGATTGTTTGTTGATTGTTTATCTTGGATATTAAACTGATCTGCAACTTTGTACTTTGAGATTGTACCTCGAGATCTCTAGTTTAGGTCTATAGAACACTTGACATCTCGATAAGTATATTGGCTTATCGAGATCTCTAGTACTCTATATTTAGTTTGGCTTGTAGAGGTCTTCAGTTCTCTATAAGAGAATTTAGGCTTGTCGAGATCTCTAGTCTTCACATCTTCACTTTGACTTATCGATAACTCTTAGTTCTCTAGTGGCTTCTTGACTTTTCGATATCTTAGAGTTCTCTAGCAAAATTAACTTGTCGATATCTCAGAGTTCTCTAATGATCTTATCGATATCTCTGAGTTCTCTAGTGAATTTTGACTTATCGATATCTTTGAGTTCTCTAGTGGAACTGGACTTATCGATAACTCAGAGTTCTTTAATGAATGTAGACTTGTCGATAATTCTGAGTTCTCTAGTAAAGAAATGACTTGTCGATATCTCCAATCTCCAGTTCTTCAATTTGGCTTGTCGATATCTCTGAGTTCTCTAGTAGTTTTCCTGACTTCTCGATAAGCCATTCTGGAGTTCTCGAATGAATTCTCTATAACATTAAATCTGTGACTTGTAAAGATCTTGACTTAGAGTATTTTTCCTAAAACGGATTTATTCAACTCCAAGCTTCTTCATAATTTTTCTAAGGCATTATCTTCTTGATCTTCTTCCAGATAGAATTCTTAGGCTTGACACTGTTTATAGAAAAAGACTCCAGTTTACTCCTTTGACATTTTTACAGACTTTAAATGTTACAAGTACAAAATACAAATTAAGATAATAATACAACTTACTTAGGGTTGACAAAATGTCTTAGTCTTGTTAAAGTACAGGTATGTCTTTTACAACAATCTCCCCCAATTTGTGAGAAGATTGCTTAACAAAAATTCATACCTATTAACAAGACTAACTCGAAGTTTAAAATGATGGAGAATAAAATTAATACACAAGGCTTGATAGAATTACAAATTGTACACCATAAGATTCACAAGGTTCAATGATTACAAGACTCAAGTAAAGACATTTTTTACATCTGCTTCTTCTCTAAATTTATCCTTCAAATGGTCAAAAATTTCAAGTTCTTCTATGATAAGTGTTCCACTTAGGGCTTCTACAAGTTTTTGTCTTGCTGCCTTAGGATAACCATTGTCCAGAACCTCTAGGCAGAATCTTGAGAATCCACCAGCTCTGATGCTTAGAAATCACCCATCTTTAGAAATTCTGATCATTCCTTTTGGTTTCAACTCTTCTGATCTTTTTATGAACATGTCTATTTCTTCATCATGTCTCCTTCTTCTTTCTTCAGCTTCAGCCTCATCTCTTTTCTTTGTTTCCTCCCTTTCAATCAACCATTCAGCTAAAGATGATCTCCATGCCCTTGAGCAGTATCCTTGTCTTTTAACAAACTTATCACTCTCTTAATTTCTGTGGGAGCCAAAGAATCCATTAACTTTTGTCTAGAAGAGTGAATGTACCATCCTCAAAATAAATTCTAACTTCTCTCAAGGATACAATCCAGACTTTAACAATTTCCTCAGCTAGATATTGGAAATGGTCTTCATCTGAGATGCACCAATTTAGAGGCAGAAAGTCAGATTTCTTAAAGCAATTATAGATGGCCCTTTCAGTGACTTCTCTTTTCTTTGTAGGCTTGACTTTCTTAGGTTTTCTCCCAACATATTTGAGCTTGAATTTTAGTGAAGGCTTGGCTAAAGGCAGGGTTGTCATTTTCTTGAGATTGGTGTGGCTTGAGGTGATTGGAATTTTTAGGAAAGAGTTTGTTATTTGTTTGTATAGAAATTTTGGCTTAGATGTTTGGGAAGGTTTGATGTTCGAGATAGTTGATGTTGTAGGTTGAGCTAAAGTTTGAGTTGGCTGTGTTTGGATTTTTAGGGTTGTTTGAGTTTCCGAATCATCATGAGGCTTTCCGCTCTTCCTCTCACCTCTTCTCTTCTTTTCTTCATCTTTCTTGTCATCCTCCTTCTTCTTCTCTCCACCCTTGCTCCCAGATGGCTTACCGGACTGACTAGGATTTGAGCCAGAAAGATTTTAATCATTCTTCTTCTGCTCATCATCATCCAAGTCATCCTTGTTGAACTGTATTTTGGGCAAGTTGGCTTCTGCATTTTCCAGATATCTCCTTAGTAGCTTTATCATTTCCATATCATCATTGTTCTTGTTTTTTAGCTCTTAAGCCAGTTCCTAGGATCATGATAAGCTTCTTATTGCTCATGACACAACGTTTGAGGATCTGAAAATGTCTGAATTGTTTAGTGGTTGGACAGATGTATGCTATACCCTTGCTTGGATGTAGATATGCTTCAGGAAAGGCAACCACTTGAGTGTCTCTCAAATCAGTTAATAGCATGGTATCTTCACGAGTTATAACTCTAACTTTGATGATAAATATATCTAACTCAGATGCCCTCCTTGAGATAAGGTAATTTAGGGACACCCTCATACATCTGTCTGTCCCAGACTCATTTGCATTGATCACTATCCTGTTATGCACAAAGTTGCCCTAATTGACCTTGATCACTCTTATGAAATTAATTGTCTTGTCCGGAGCCTTCTTGTATATGAAGTGATTATTATTGAGAGAAGCTTTTAAAGCTGTGAGTAATTCATCAAACTCTCTACTCAGACTAGGTCATTCAACAGCCCTAATAAGTCTCTCCATGTCAAGATCAACTTCTTTAGCTTTCTTTTCAGCACCCTGGACTTGATCAACTTCTTTAGCTTTCTTTTCAGCACCCTGGACTTGCTGTTAAGATGAACTTGATCATGTCCACCTAGCCTCTATCTCCCCCTTAGTCTTGTTGACATGCATTAGAAGGGGATTGGGGATTTCAGCCTTACTTGTTCAGGAAAAAAAGGTAGTGGTATGTTGAGTTTACCCATGATGGCTCCCAAAGCTATAGAATACTGCATTTGAAGATGCTTATGTGAGTCCACCAGGGTTTGGATATCTGTTTGTTGGCTCTTGACAAGAGATGTCAAAGCCTGAACTTGTGCAGTGAGAGAAGAGTTGGAGTCTTGCAATGCTGTCACTTGACCCTATAGAGACTGAATTTGCAGATTTGTTGAAGTGGATCCAGTCTGATAAGAGCTGCTAGATGTGCCAAAGTGTTCTTTTACAGCCTGTTTGATCCCTTCCATCAGCAAAGCTGAAGGCTTAAATCTGCTCTGGTGAAGTTGATCCAACTGGACCTTGGTCTCATTTGAGTGAGTAATTTATTGCTGGACCACTGTATGGAGATTGATGAAAGATAGTTTGAGGTTTTTGACTTCCTTCTCAATAGAGGCAAGATCCATCCTAGCCATTTTCTCAGTAAACTGCTTGAATTTAGAAGAGATCTTCTCTTGAGATGGTATGATCTTGTCTATTTTCTCATTCACCAGTTTTCTAATTCTGTCTTCATGACCAGTAAGCTTGATTTTAAGAGCCTTACCAAACAGATGAAATGCTTTAAGCTGAGCTTTGTATACATTTGTAATGGCATCATAAACAGCTTCTGGACTCAAGTCTTTTGCATTGCTGCCCAGAATAGTAACATACTCTTCTCTGAATCTGGCCAGAACTTGATTCATCTCCAAGGCAAAATCATCAAACAGCCATGCATCCACATTTCTATCTTGCTCAACATCATTGACAATTTTCTCCTTTTGCTCCTCAACCTCTTCATTGTAAGCAAGCATGATAGCTTGATAGTCCTGGTTGCTCATATTTGAAGTCAGGAGATGCTGTGAGATGTTGGCTAGTCCAGATATCTGCTCTACTAGTAGATCATCGACAGAAGTTGGTTGAGAAGCAGATTCTTGCAGCCACTGAGAGAGTATGTGAGGTTGTTGAGGTTGTGAGGTGGAGGGTTCATCAGAAACACCTGTGACTGAGGTCATAGTTTGACTCACAGATTGCTCTGTGGTTTTGACAGTGTGTTGTCCTCCACTTGTAGTAGGAACCTCCAATTGAATTGGAGGAGATTTGATTGGGTTACTGTCATGTACACCAGCCTAAAACCCTTGTGTGTCTTGCAACACACTGGCACTTGAATGTGCTATGCTTGCCTCCCCTATGACAGGACCATGGGCAATTGTATTTCTAGCTTCAACTACCAAGGAAATCTCTGCTAGAGATGTGAGGGAAGTTGTCCCTTCTTGTAGAACCTCCAATTGAATTGGAGAGGATTTAGATAGCTCCCCCTCAAGATTACTACCCTCAAACCTTTCAGTTTGTGAAGACTGTTTTGCATACGAAGGTGCATTAGAAGTATCCATGGGGTCTTCAGTAAAGACTGATGAATCCCCCATGTTTGTGATGGTGTCATCAAGGTCTACCCCAGCATGTAGCCTCTCACCATCTAAATGAAGTGTCTGGGTGGTGAGCGAAGCTTCTTGAGCTAAGTCACTTGATTTTTGGTGCACTTGAGAAGTGAATTCAAGTAGAAGAAATTTGAGTCATAAGAGTTTGGTGCTCAGTTGTGAGTGTTGGCAGCTCCCCCTGAATGAATGAGGGGGCTTCAAGAGATGTGTCCTCACAGTGTGTGCCTTCCTTGTTCCTCCTACCCTACACTTGAATTGCTTCTTGTGCTGGCTATGCAGACTCACTCCTGGTTATTTTTACAATTGCATCCTGTTGGGAGGATGTAGAGGAGGTTATAAAGGTCAGCTCAGTTTGTTTACTCCTTTTGGATCTTTTGACCAGAGGTGTCTCTTTTTCAGCTATCTCCTCACCACTCTCAGTTATCACAGCTAGGTTTATCCCCTTTCTCTTCTTTTTACTTACCTCATCCTTTTGAGAAGATGAGGTGGTTGGTTGCCTAGCTTTTAAGGGTTTTGAAAGAATGGTTGCAGCTTGGGAAGATCCCTGTGAGTCTTCTTGTGTTTGTACTTCCACAGGTTCAGGAATCATAACTGAGCTAGATTGTATGTTAGATCTCATGTCAGGCATAGGATAAGGGTAACTCCTAAACCTCTCCAACATAAATGGAGTGATTTTCAGACCTACATTAACCTTATTCTTTGTAGTAAGTGAGCCAAATATTATTTTGGACACTTGCTTACAATTGCCTATTTTTGTGTTATCTATTCCATTCAGTAAGTATATGTCTGCTACTTTATGATTTAAAGTGGACATAATGAATCTAGGGAATAAAAATTTCCTTACCTCTAGTTGACAAGGGCATTGTTAGCCTGGTTGGTAGCTCTTCCAGGATCAACAGACCAACTTTCAAATGTCTGTTGTGGGTAATTGAATACACCAGCTTTTGCACAACATTTGAGATGTTGTCATATCCTGTTTTTCTGCAGGTGAAGGCCCTTACCACAGAGTCAAAGATGAAAAACCACTCCTTCCTTAGATTGGTCTTGTTTAAGCTTGACAGGTTGATTCTCCCATCATAGTTGATGAAGTCCATGAACTCAGTCAGCTCATCAGGAGTCGGTACCTCCACCAGATTCTCAGTTGGCAGCCCCAAAGCTCTATTCATATCTTGGTCATTGAATTCTATTAGTTGGCCTCCAATTGTGCATGTCACCACCATAGAAAGAGAGTTGTTATTTACATCATTCCTTACTACAGCTGTAGTCCAGAATTCATGCAGCACATCTAGATACAGTACTGGATTTGCAGTCAAAGCACCTGCAAGATAGGATTCAGCCAACAGTTTCACAAACCACTTGAAACTATCAGGGGCTTGGTTTGCATCAGTAAAAGCAAGATAATTGGTTCCTTTCTCTGGGATAGATGTCCTTGCAACATATAGAGCCATTGTTGATTGATGAGAATGAGTGGGTAAGAAAAATTTCTGAGAAAGGATGGAAAACGAGAGAGAAATCGGCTTTGGATTGAAAGCTAGGTCTTGTTAGATCTTGAAAGTTGTAAGTAAGTGTACGTATCGAGAAGTCTGGGTATTTATAGAAAAAGTAAATGACTTGTCGAGAACTCAAAAATTGACATTTGGAGTTTGTCAATCGAGAAGTCATTTTAAGAATGAAGTACATATCGAGAAGTCATTTTAAATTACTCTTTTAGAAAACTCAAAATTGACTTATCGAGATGTCAAATAAATACCCAGTTTGTCCAAAAAAGACTGAATTAATTCCAACTTTTATTTGAATAAATTCAATATATAATTAGAATAAATTTTCCAAGAGTATTTTACCAAAATAATTTAAATTATAACAGTTCTGAGTTATTGATAAGTCAAAAATTGTAGTTGTAGAGAACTCCGTGAATAAACACTACTAGAAAACTCTACAAGGACTTATCGATAAGTCATTTTTAAGCCTATCGAGAAGTCACTCGAGAAGTCAGTAAATTGACTTATCGAGGACTCACTCGAGAAGTCCTAAAATGATATGTCGAGAAGTCAATTTTTACTTATTGAGAACTCAGTTCTCTATATACTTTTGGTTTTTGTAATTCTGCCTTGTGTTAATTTTACATATTAAGAATGTAAATTAGTAACTGAGTAGTTTACTTAGAATTTGAAAAATTCCAAGTTGAATTTAAATTTGAAAGACAAATATGCAGAGATTTCTGAAATATTTATAATTCATATTTCAGTTAATTTCCAATTTAATCAAATTAATTTTGATTTACTGGAGATTAATCTGCTGTAAAATATTAGCTGAGTTCTTGCCTTAGGAAGAAGAGTTAAGCATTCCAATTTCACCTATGAGTCTAGTGAAAGTTGCTTCATCCAAAGGTTTAGTAAAAATGTCAGCTAATTGTTTTCTGTTAATACAAAATTGAGCTCAATGGTACCCTTAAAGCATATTCTCCGATGAAATGATACCTCACTTGAGCATAGCAACTTCCTGCAGCTGTGTGTTCAGCTTCAGCTGTAGAAGTTGATATTGTTTCTTGCTATACCAGGATACAATTCTTTGTCCAAGAAATCGACAGCTTCCACTAGTACTCTTTCTGTCAACCCTGCATCCAGCAAAATCTGCATCTGTGCAACCAACAGCTTCAAAACCAGTTCCCTTAGGATACCATAATCCCAAGTTTGGAGTTTCCTTCAAGTATCTAAAAATCCTCTTTCTCCCCCTGAGTTTGTGCAATTAAATTCAGGTGTATGAGATGAGCTTCCATTTCCATGATTTTCCTGTTGAGTAGTTTTTTTATTTTTCTTTTCTGACAGACTTCACAAACTTCAACTTGAGCAAACTCCAGCTTAGGCATGTCTCTTACTAACTCTTTTTTTTGACAAGGTGTTAATTTCCTTAAAATTCAAGTGAGAAAGATTTTTATGCCAGAGCTTGTTTACTTCTTATGATGGTTTGGTGTAGAAGCAACAAACACCATCCTTATTTGTTGAGTCAAAATCTGCAAAAACAAGCTTCTTTTCCTTGCTCTTTTCAGAGCAACTTCACCAGTTTTCTTGCTGATAATAGTGCATTCTTCTTTATTGAATAAGACTTAAGGCCTTTGTCTGCAAATTTTCTAACTCTGAGAAGATTCACTTCAAGACCAGCTACCAGTGCTACATTATCAAAGATAACATTTTCAGAAACAATCTTGCCATATCCCATTGTGAATCCTTTGTTGTTGTCTCCAAAGGTCACCAAAGGGCCAACCTCTCCTTTAAATTGTGATAGCAGGGCTTTACCACCTGTCATATGCCTGAAACATCCACTGTCTATGATCCAGGTGACTCTCTACACTATGCCCTGCAAACAATGAGTCTTAAGTGTGTTTGGAAACCCAAGCAGTGTTGGGTAGTTTCTTCTTGGTATCTTGTTCAGCAGAAGTAGAATGAGTTTTTTTAGAAAAAATAGAATTCAGTGACTGTTGTGCGTGTTTTCCTTCTGACGTGGACTCATTTCTTGTTTCTTTAAGGTCTACTCTCATTTTATGGCAACTCTTCATTACTTTCAAGTTGCAAGAAATGCAGTCAAACTTGTCACATAATGAATAGAGATCATTTGAATCTGCTTCATTATATTTGCAAGTTCCTTCAACTGGCTTGCTAACAACCTTTTTACAAAGGTGAGTTAGATGATTTGTAGAGCCACATTTTTCACACTTCTTTCTAGGAGCATTTGCAACATAAGCGAAATTATTGCTTTTGTTTATCCCTATTTTTCCATTTTTATTTTTCTTTTTCTTTCTTGCATCTTCAGTTTTGGTTTCTTTAATAGGAGTCTTGGGACTTTGTTTGTTCATAAGCTTCTCTTCAGTATTGGAAGACTGAATTGATTCTTCAGTTTTCTTCTCTTTATCTTCATCAGCAGTTTCTTTCTTGATAATAAACTCTTCTTCACCGAAATTGACTTCACATGCTTTGAATATAGGTACATTAACCTCTTTCAAAAAGGTTGGAGCATTCTCAGTTTTCTTTGCTTTCCCTTTGTCACCTATAGTCTTCTTTTTATCATTCATGGCATCATAGTCAAGGCCAATAGCAATGTTTGCACATGGCTTATTCTTCTCATGATACTGAACAACCAGTTCAGATGCATTTCTGAAAGATTTCATCTTCACTTCATTCTTTTCCAGCTTCTCTCTTAGCACTGCTTCAATTTCATTTGCACACTTGAGCTTGTTTATTAGATAAACATTTTCTTGTTTTAAAGCTCCAAGCTCCACCAACAACAATTCAGTTTCTTGCTTCTCACTTTCAAGCTTCTCATTTATCTTTGTAATCTGCTAACTTCTTCATTAGCAACAACCATGCTTGTGTGAATGTGAAATATTTCTGTGCTCATCTTTTCAACAGTTTCCTTATATTGATTCATATTTAAAGCAATAGTGGTAAGAGTTGGTGTTTGTGCTTTTGATGAGGATGATTCACCTTGCTCTAAAGCCATTAGAGCATAGTTTCCAACTTCCTCATCTTCATCATTATCTGAATCATCTCAACTCTTTCCTTCTGTACTGTAAGCTTTGCTTTGCTGCTTTTTCATAAGAGCTTCATACTTTGCTTCCAGTTCAAGATAAGCTTTGTCTTTATTTGCCTTCTTGGGTTTCCTCCATTCTGTAGCAAACTGGCCTAGTTCATCACAATTGAAGCACCTTATATTAGATCTGTCAACAGATCCAGTTTTGTAGCCATTTTTGCTATCAGAATTGTACTTCCCTTTTTCCTTCTAGCTGCTATCTTTGTTGAAAGACTATCCTTTACTCTTGAAGTATCTTGGCTTCTTTACTCTAATGTTAGAGAATTTTCTAGCCAAATAGGCCATTGACTGATCTAGCTTATACAGTTCTTCAAGAGTATAAAACTCATCCTTTTCCAATTTCAGAATGACTTGCTCTTATGAATCATTTGTTCTTTGCTCACTTGTTAAGGCAACTGAAGTTTGAGATCTTGGTTCATCATTGGATGTTTGGCTTTCATTTACAATTAAGGCACTTGAGCCATCCACAACATGTCCTTGACCAGATCTCAATGATTGCCTTTGAATCATCTCTAGTTCATATGTTTTGAGAATTCCATATAAGACTTCCAGAGTTATTCTGCTCAAGTTTCTCCCTTCCCTGATTGCTGAGATTTTCTGTTCCAAATGATCAGGAAGAGTAAGCAAAAACTTTAGATTCACTTCTCCAGCTTCATAGTATTTTTCATGAAGTTGCAAGTCATTTATCAACTTATTGAATCTTTCAAACACATCAGTAATGCTTTCCTTAGGCTTAGCCATGAAACCCTCATACTGTGAAATCAGTATCCTTCTTTGATTTGATCTAATTTCCTCAGTTCCCTCACAGAGTATCTCAATATTCTCCCATATTTGCTTTGTAGTGTCACAGTTGACAATGTTGTTGTACATTACACTGTCAAGTGACTCAATCAATATTAATTGCAAGCTGCTATCCAGGGAAACTTTCTCTTTTTCAGGGTCACTATACTCAGAAGGATCTTTTGGAGAATAATGAGCTGGAATAACTATGTCTCCATCTGTAGATTCCTCAACTCTAACCATAGGAATGAAGGGTCCATTCTTGAGGATCTGAATGTAGAGTGGATTGGCCATCCTGATAAACAACATCATTTTCTTTTTCCAAAGAGTGTAGTTAGTTTTGTCAAAAGTAGGAATTTTGATGCTACTGATTTTCTCTGTATTCATTCTTCCAAGATCTTGAATCTGTTTACTTTCAGATTTTGCTCTGATACCACTTGTTAGGAAATGAATAACACACAGAGGGGGGTGAATGTGTTTTACTATCTTTAGGCTTTTCTTGAATGTTTTTGGCTTGGTTGAACAAAGTAAAATAATTCTTGTAGTGAAACGTGTTCATACAGAATTTAAGCTTGCAGAAAATAAAGAACACAGATGTTAAAAACTCACTTAATTTTATATTAAAATTAAGACTATTTTACTACAAAATTTCTAGGCTCTTTGTTGATAAAGAGCTTAGCTTCTTCTTGAGAGTGTTACAAGAAATATGATCTAAATTGTTACTTCCGACTAAAGGACCAGTGTTAACTTTATAACTTAGTTAACTGCTGGTTTACACAGTTTGTAATAAGACATGCTATTAGCTTTTCTAAACTGTCACTTGTCATTTCTATTTATAGAAAAATAGATCTTCCATTTCTGGCTTAGCATATCTTTAGCATCCCGTGTTCACTTTGATCTTTCTCTGTCAGTTAATATTTACCATTGATCTTGCACATTCTTCAAGCTGCTTTTTGTAGACTTGTCAATTCAGCTGTTTGGATTGTTTGTTGATTGTTTATCTTGGATATTAAACTGATCTACAACTTTGTACTTTGAGATTATACCTCGAGATCTCCAGTTTAGGTCTATAGAACACTTAACATCTCGATAAGTATATTGGCTTATCGAGATCTCTAGTACTCTATATTTAGTTTGGCTTGTAGAGGTCTTCAGTTCTCTATAAGAGAATTTAGGCTTGTCGAGATCTCTAGTCTTCACATCTTCACTTTGACTTATCGATAATTCTTAGTTCTCTAATGGCTTCTTGACTTGTCGATATCTAAGAGTTCTCTAGACTAATGAACTTTCCGATATCTCAGAGTTCTCTAGTGATTTTGTCGATATCTCTGAGTACTCTAGTGAATTTTGACTTATCGATATCTCTGAGTTCTCTAGTGGAACTTGACTTATCGATAACTCAGAGTTCTCTAATGAATGTAGACTTGTCGATAACTCCGAGTTCTCTATCAAAGAAATGACTTGTCGATATCTCCAATCTTCAGTTCTTCAATTTGGCTTGTTGATATCTGAGTTCTCTAGTAGCTTTCCTGACTTCTCGATAAGCCATTATGGAGTTCTCAAATGACTTCTCTATAACATTAAATCTGTGACTTATAGAGATCTTGACTTAGAGTATTTTTCCTAAAACAGATTTATTCAACTCCAATCTTCTTCATAATTCTTCTGAGGCATGATCTTCTTGATCTTCTTCCAGATAGAATTCTTAGGCTTGACACTGTTTATAGAAAAAGACTCCAGTCTGTTCCTTTGACATATTTACATACTTTAAATGTTACAAGTACAAAATACAAATTAAGATAACAATACAACTTACTTAGGGTTGACAAAATGTCTTAGTCTTGTTAAAGTACATGCATGTCCTTTACAACACGTTCTTTTGAACACATCCACGAAGGCAAATTATATGGAGTCACTATAATTGGTCATGAAGAATATTGTCCACCTTTTTTCCCAAATGGTTGAAACACATCAATAGAAAGTCCCATTCTAACATTTCTCATATTTGAGAAAAATGAGGGATGTGCTTTATCAAATTATTTTCACTCCTCTGAATCTGAACAATGGCGCATCACATCTTCTTCTTGATAATGTTCGGCATGCCATCTCATATGGGTTGTAGTCATAGGTGAAGCATACAACCTTTGCAATCTCGGTGCTATTAAAAATAAATCATCTTCTTAAAAGGCACTTTCTTTTTCTCCTTCTTAGCATTTCTATCACTAGATCCTTTTAATCATCCATTTAATTTGTCAAAAGAAAATCCTAAAATTAAATGGTGATAAAGAAAATGTAATTACATGGATTCAAACCGATTGATCTAATGAACTAACAATAAAAGCTTGTGACTAGCATGATATTTATTATAAGATAACTTCATTTTATCATACTTATAAATAGATTAATATTAACTAATTAATAACAGAAAATTTAGCTAATTAATAATAACTTGATTAGAAATATTAACAATATATATATATATATATATTATCATTATGTTCATATATAAACGCTAACATTCACAGATTAATTAAATTTAGAACAACTAACCTTGTTGATAGCATAAAAAATTTGTGAAGTGGTTGTATTGAATGTTTGGGAAGAAAATTTGTGGTTTTGTTTAGATCTGCCGAGTACAAAAATTAAGAGAAGTTGAATACTCCCTCTGTCCCAAAATAAGTGTCGCTTTGACTTTTGACATGTTTTTTAAGGTACTAAAAAAAGATATTTGCATATATTTTTTTTCAAATTTTTTTTCCTGAATTAAAATTTTACATTTATATTTTTATTTAGAAAAGAAAATTTATAAAAAAAATGTATACAAGTACCTTTTTTTAACACCTCAAAATACGTGTCAAAAGTCAAAGCGACACTTATTCTGGGACAGAGGGAGTAAGACATTAAGAAAAGTAGATAAAGTAAGTTAGTATTAAATACGAGCTTGAATATATGAGCCAAACAAAAATAGATGATATATCAAGGTAGGTGGCATTAAATATGCAGATTTAATATACCAACGGAATAATAACAGAGTCACTGAACATACCTACAGAATAAAAATACATATTTTTAACCGATCTAATATTACAACTAATTATTAAGGGAATACATACGAAAAGTAAGGTTGAACGTCTGTTGGCATGTCATTACCCTTTTAGTTGGTATGGCGTGGTGGGAAAATTTTGGCGCCTACTTTTCTAACGCAAATATCCGTTAGTAATCCATTCCAAATTTTTAAGTCCTGTTGATAATCTATTGGTAATTACCAACAGATTTGTTTCCATTGCCATTTTGCGTTGGTATAAGTGGGAATTCTTGTAGTGTTATACTTTACACGAGTTATTTTCCGGTAAATCATAATTCACAGATACACATTCATCATCATTATTATTGAATAAAATAAGACATTTTGTCAATTTTTATTCAAAAAATTTGAAACTCGAATATATTAATATTTTGAAAATAGATGTAAAATTTAGCCATCATTCTGCAATTTAAACTTCACTTTCTAAAATTTAACGACATATGGTTAACGGCAATTGACGGCAACCAAAATTTTAAAATGCACGAGTAAAACTAAGGCGACCACTAACTTGTCATTTTTAAACTTGAGCCAATATTTTTCTAATTTAAGAAAATTTTAGCCACCTTTTTGCTTTTAACTCTATAAATTATATAAACTTTTATTCTAACTCATGTCTACTAAACTACGTTCCACAATAATCTTATAAATTTGGAGTTTTAGCCTCCCTCAATCCATCAATTTGATTAATCAGCGTGTTTATAATTATATTAAAAAATAATTATTATAAAAACCTGAAAATAGAATAATAATCTAAATTTACCGAACAAAAGTATCTTAAAATCAATTCTGATATTGGACCCCCTGAACTTGCAAGCTAAAACACAAATCATAAAATAAAAACATTAATAAATTCACAAAATCAATCATAACATACAATCAAAAATAATCATAAAATCAATAATTTAATTCAGAAACAAAACTTATATATATACTTACACACACGTATGAAAAGAAGGGCTTAGCTGCTATCGATATGTATAAACTCTTCTCAAATAATGAATTTCTCATTTTTTTAATTTAATATTTCGATTTATTGATTCAGAAACATGACTTCATAATTGTATTTTTTTATTTGTTGTGCAAGATTAAGGCCTCATTTGTTTTCAACTGAATAAATCTGAATGTGTTGTTAGCTGAGCGATTCTTCCAATCATATCATTTAGCTGCCATTTTTAATTTCTGAGCGCTTCAGATTTAGCTGTATCATTCCTCCTCAAAATTCTACCTGAATCATTCAAATTTTCTTTAAATACTGTTTGACCATATTTTTTTTAACACATTTTATTATCTGTTTAATAAGTTTGCAATATTTTTTATATCTTTTTTCTGAAACGATGTCTATTAAATCTTAAAATATATATATATATTTGTTGGTTATGCACTTAAAAAGGCTATTTCTATACTATAATATAATAACCAAAACAGGGTATATTTTGATGCAACGGTTATCCTCTTATTTTAGTTATTAAAAATCAAAATAAATAGTGTTATAAATGTGCTAAACTACTAAATTGTTGAATTACTAGATATAATCTCCTTATCCCACTAAAATATGACCAAAACTTATCGTATTAAACAATGATCATAGTTTCTTCCTAATTCTTTTATTTTTATAAATATATAAATATATAATTATTATATATTTATATGAATATATTAAAATTAATATATGTTTGAATAAATAAAATCTAAAATTTATTTAAATATTAACGAAACTCGTGTATCGCACGATATTTAAAGTAGTTTAAAATAATATCAGAATATTGTTTGAAATAGATTTTAATTGTATCATCTATTTTTACACAAAAGTAAAATAATGAAATAAAAAACTACAGTAAAAAGTATTTTATTTGTTTTGCTTTCCAAAAAGCTATTTAATATTATTATATTAAGGTTTTTGTCCTTATTCAAAAATCAGTGTTATCTATCAGTTATTATATTTTTGATAGAATAAATTACAAAAAAAAATCTCAAACAGATAGTATAAAATTTTAAAAGCAAAACAATTTTATTTTTTTCATTGTTCAGATTTTTGATTCGTTCAGATCATTCAGAAATATTAATCATTCAGATATTAATAATTCAGATTTGCCAAATGACCCCTAACTTCTTCTTGACTTGAAGAGAAAGTTTTAAAAAATTTTAAAATAGAACTTTTACATCACCTCTATTAGTAAATCTTTGAAATCTAATTGAAGTATTTTTTGACTTGAAAAGAAAAGTTAGAAAAAATTTAAGATGGAAGGAGGCGCTCACCAAGCCACCATTGTTGCAACTGTTCTTGTTATGTATAAATTATTCTCCAATAATGAACCCTTGTTTTATATTTTACATTTCCATATATTCATTCATAAATATGACTTTAATAATTATTTTGTGACTTGTTGTGAAAAATTATTATTTATACTTGAAGAAAAAATTTTAAAAAGTTGAAAAATAGATTTTTTATGTAACCCCCCAAATCCGGGGTCAAGAATCTGGGGCGTCACACCATCCTTCACTCATGTGTAACCTGTATTGATTCAGTAATCCAACATATCCCAATCTCACACACACACACACTCACACTAGTTATAGCCTTAGAAATAATGTAAAAAATGTAATCTTCTTTTATTACACTCAAATGTACTTTACAGGATCTTAAATAATTATCTGTAACCTCTACATGAAGTTACAATAATTACTACTAACATCTTATACTTATCTGGATACTCTGGTCCACCTGAGACAAAGTTGTAAGGGATTCTCCCCACGATTTCAAGTGACTAAGTCCCACACTGGTATATTGGTAACCTGTTGTGTTGTGACATTTAAAAGAGAGCAAGAGTGGGCAATAATACTCAGCCATAATAATCAACAGTATGAAAAGACTGTTAAAGAAATTATATTAATCCGTATAAGGATATGTATTTATTCAAGTAGTTTTCTTGGAGATACACACCTCTTTTCAAAATAATTCTTTGACTGTCTTATTATTCTGCAAATCCCTTAATGGTAAATCCAGCACCTAGGCTTAAGTTACAGTATTGCATCTCAATTCCAATTGAAAGAATAGGACATTCATTGGAGCCACCGCATACGATGATCAGTCGTAATACGGAAAATAGTAATCTTTTCTACTAGTAGAAGGACGACACCTCCGTATCCAGGTTATCACCCTTGCCGCATTCGGGCTACGTGTCCCATTTCGGGTATACACATACTTCACAAGTTCCTGAGTACACAGAGTACCTTCTCCTGCGGTACCTTTGGTAGTCTCCCTAGTACTCTTCGTACTAGAGTCTACCCCTCCAAGTCCTTTGAAGAATTCAATCATATCTCAAAAACTCGAACCACATCGAAGTTCCCCAAGCATTTTGCTTGTTGATAGAACAATTCATCTTATGTGTGTGTATATATATACTTCCGAGAATTTTCGGAGGAAGTACTATGATAATGTGAGTTGACCATTGTCAACAGATAAATAAATAAGGGGGAGTTTCCTTTTAAACTATATTTAGATATTTAAAATACGTCGAGATATATTCATCGACGATCTAAAAGTATTCGAATGATTTTCGGAAATCCAAGAGTATTTTAGAATAGGTTTTATGACTTTTAAATCATATTAAATCATTTAATAAATAATTAATAATTGAATAATAATTATTAAATATTTATACCTCGAATAATTCTTTTTAAAATAATATATGAAATAATATTTCTCAACTAATTTATGTTTAAATAATTAAAGTAATCTTTAATAGATATAAGTAATCGAGTTTAAAACAAATAATTGTTGTAGTATATTTCTCCTATTTAAAATGAATATCTGAAATAATATTCATTGCTCGAGTGATTAAATATAGTTGAGGGAATACGATCTTTGGAAATTGTTTTAAATAAATTCGAAGTATTTAATACTTCGCAAGTGGACATCGAGTCCCTTGGAATAAAATAGATACGGACTTTTGATCGCCCAAAACATCACCGGGATGATTCCCCGGTTTTTACTATAATATACATATCGACCGACTATCGGTCTACAATATACATATCATGCTACTCTCTAACATTAACATTTCTCAAATATAACAACTCCGGAATACTTCCGGGTTTTAATAAACTCACACCGACCAATCCTCAGTCTAAATATATCCTTTCAAATCCGGTACTTTTATTATACCAAAATCATCATATCTTATGATTCAATATATAACAATTTGTAAATCTACGTAAAACATTTACCATGCATATATTTCAGTATTTAAAAGTAATCACAACACAACAGTTCTTATAAGGTAGGGTTTGAAAACTTGCCTGAAGTCCAAGATACGTTTTCCGACTTTCTCTCGTTCCGGGTTTTCTAATCAACAAATATCATAATCTTAATCAGTATTCCTAATACCATCACCACCTTATATTTCTAATAAGTACAATACTTCATAATTTTCAATATTCGACCGACTCGAAATAAGTATCAATCCTTGGTCGAAACGGACGGTCAAAGTAGTCTTCTAGAGTTGACTTTACCGAATGTTACTATTACGCGACTCGCACTCTAACATTTTTAATAAATCAAAAATTAATACTTTAATGTGAAACCACCTCGAGGAGCTTCTTGAGTTCTTTTAATATTTATCATAAAAGTTTCATTTTGATAAAATGAGTTTAAATAGGTGAAAAGTATTTTAAAAGTTCGGTCAACTATGGAGTTTTACTATTCATACCATTTTCACTAAAACGTTAATTTCTTTCAAACCGTTAACTCAATTGATGCACCGCTTTTTAGTGCATGATCTAGATAAAATTTAGAACACATTATTTGAAAAAGGTTTTCTGGAAAGAGGGTCAAAATCCCGAAGAAGCAGTTTCTAACAGGGGTTCTTTTTGATGTTCGTACTCCACGCGATCTCGGTTCCGACATTTTTATAAAATCTAAATATCCATATTTTTACTTGAAATTTTTTTGAAATTTAATAAACTCTATTTATTACTCTCTGTTAAAATTTCATGATTTTTAAATATTTTTAAGTCGATAATTTCTATTTACAAAGTTCGTAATTTGTAGTAGTTTTTGTTGCGCAAATCATTTATACTAAAACGGTCATAACTTTTGATCCGTAAATTGAAATCAAGCGATTCAAGTGCCTAAAAGTTCCTCATAACATTGTATATCATGATCAAGTATTTTGTTTCACGAAACTACAGTTTATACATTTGGAAACTTCTGCATAAAACTTAAGTTGTGATTTGTTCGTTTTAATGAGGTTACGATTACGATTCAAGTTTCATTTCCATCCTAAATTATTATGCAACCATCAACAACCACCATATCATCATCTCAACACTAAATCCTCTCAAGAATATCATGTTCTTGAGGCAACAAATATCAACCTTAATACTAACTAACTAAACATCAAGAAAATATCAAAACAATCATCAAAACCATACTTATATCCAAGATCCTTACTTTTCTTGAAACTTAAAACTTAAACAAAGTTTGGATGAATTTTTATACCTTCCTTGAAGTTTGTTAATACTTAATAAAGTCCTAAGATCCTTGATGAAGCCTTGGTCGATCTTTAGGAGCCTTAAACTTCCATGAAAAATCAAGAAAACAAATTAGTGATTTTCGGAGTTACTATTCACCCTCAACTTCAAACATTTTTATAAAATTGAAAACTTCATGGATGGGCTTGAAATTCGGTGCGTGAATTTTTCATTATATAAAAGAGGTGTTTTAAAAATTTGGTGATTTTTGAATGAGTAGAACATAAGATATGATTTTTTCTTTCCACGGTGTTCTTGAAATCAACATTGTGTTTTGAAGAAAGAGAGAAATAAAGAGAGAGTTTTGTTGGCTTTCCTGAAATGCTTCTCTTGAAAGATTTGTGAAATATGATTTTATATATCTCCTAGCACTAGTAAATCAATGAAAATCTTGGCTGGCCATCCTAGGTTGCAAGCTATTCTACTTGGTTTAGATCTTATGTTACTATTTAGTAGCTTTTAGGTTATCATTCCATCTAGTTAGGTTACTATTTGGTTACTTTACTATGGTTAGTTTATTACTCTAGTTAGCTAGTATAGTTATCTTGGTTTGATACGTTTATTTATTCGTTTACGCGTTCGCTCGGTCGCTTATTCGTTTTCGTTATAAATTCTCGTAAACGGTTCGCGGTGTAAATCCTTTCTTATACGTTCTTTACATTTAAAGTATCGTACTCAGATATGAATTTGTATGACTTTAAATTTGTAATTATATTATGATTCTCGTAATCCTTGATGGTTCACAGATACGGTCATTTTTCAAAGTTCGTTTTCTTTGAAAACTAATAGCTTTTACATACACTTATTTGGTACGTATAATCACAATACAACTCGGAATCTTAAATTAAAAACTCGTATATAGAGTGGTCGCAAAAGTTTTTATTAAACCGCAAGGATACTATTCATAAAGACCTTTTACCGATGTCAAAAATTTGGGTTTTTACATTCTTCCCCTTAAAAGGATTCCGTCCCGGAATCAGTTCAGAAATAGTATTTGATCTCTTCATAAAATTTTTACTCCTCCGTCAAATATATTTCAGAGTACTTGTTTTTATAGATCTATGATCTCTACACGTTGTTCCACATTCGCTAGGTTTGGCTACAATTTTATTAGCTAATTTTCAGTCATATGTCTGGCGTTGGCGGTTAAATTTCGTCACATCGATTCATGGTACTCGTTATAAACTTCGCGACTGTTTGATGATGATGCTAATTTATAATCCAATTTTCTTAGTCTTTTAAAGATTTCAACTGGTCTAGTAAATTTTGGTTTCAACATTTCCTTACCTTTAGAATCTCAACACTCCCTCCCTGGGAGGCACTTTCAACAATACTTGGTCTGTTACATCGTATTTTATGTCTTTATAGTTCTGGTCCGCATATCACTATTGTTCTTCCTGGGCTGCCACAAGCCGGGTTCTGATAATTTCTAGGAATTCCTTTGGTCCGTTGACTCAACTATGGTCCAAGTATCCTCCGCTTACCAACTTCTTCCCAACCTAAGGGAGAACGATTCTTTCTTCCGTACAAAGCTTTGTAGCCGTTCCAATGCCCACATGATAACTCGTTATTGTCGAGAATTCAATTAACGTCAATTCGTCACTTCATCTTCCTTAAATATCTATAATATGGACTATTAGCGCATCTTCTAGTGTTTGAAATGCTCCTTCAACTTATTTGTTCCCCCTCATCACACTTACTAGTGCTAGAGTTTATGTGGTGCCCTCCAAACCTGGGTCAGAAGTTTGGGGTGAAAGAGACGTGTCCTAAGTCCAATTATGTATGATGATTTAGGAATAACTTTTATGTAATCTGTTTTGATTTCATTGATATTAATAAAAGACTTGTTTTGGTTTTATTGCGGGCTTTATCTATTTAAGTGTTTAAATAAGATATACCACAATTTAGAGTAAAGATTTTTATGGATTGTGATGAGATCATAATAATGAGACCTAAAAGATGATAACTCTAAACTTAAATAGTTCCTGGTCGTAGGATTACTAACTGGTAATTAATAATCCGCAAAGATCGGTACATACTATGCTTGCTTTATTATGAAGGATGTCTGTTCTCATATACATTTGTGTGGTGACACTATAGCTAGTATGTAGGTGCTTATTATAGAATAAGTTCACTGAACATGACTCACACAGCTGAACAACTGATGGAGTTCACTCACGTGTCAGCAGTTGTTCACATAGTGATAGTTGTACAAGTATCCTTAGACTTGAGGTCATCATAGTCATCTTGTGTACACTGAACTATGCTTTGGTTTAGTTCTTAGTCTCCAGGGACAATTATAAGGTCTCTACTAGGTATAGGAATTTGTACACGAAGATAGTGTATGATCAATAAAGGATCTACCCCTTCCAGTGAAGGAAGAGAATGTTCAATGCTGATCCACTTATGCTAGTTCAGGAATCTCTGACCAGAGTGAATGAAATTAGAAAGGAGTTTCTAATTTACATTAAATAGAACTAAGCATAGTGAATGGGAAAGCAAGTGATTAAATAAGATAGGCTTGACACAAGTTCCATGCCTTGTATTTAATCGTGACATTGCAGGGTAGAAGGAATTGATTGTACTGTAACTACTCACTGAATAGGTTCTTGATATTCTAAGCAGTGAATTCGTATTATCCGGATAGTCGCGATATGCTGAGAAGTATCCCTCAGGATGTAGAATAAATATGATTAATTAATTAATCATATTTAATGAATTAGAGAATTTATATAAATAATAATAAAATAGTTTTATTATTATTTATTTCTACTACCGGCTTAATATTGAACCTACAGGATCACACCATAAAAGAGAATGATTTAATGGTGGAGGAATTAATTAATATTGGCTGATAATTATTTATTTATGAAATAAATAATTAATTAGAAAATTTAATAATTGATTAAATGAGATTTAATTGATTATAAATTAATTAAGAAAATGTTCTTAATATTATTAATTAAGAATTTAATTTTTGGAAATTAAATTAGTGAGAGAATTATTTCTAAAGAGTTTAGAAAAATGATTAATAATTAAAAGGTGTTTTAATTATTAGTGAGAATAATAAAGGGTTAATAATAATAATATTTTATGGGAAAATTTTCAGCTGAAAATTTTGCCTATAAATATACTATTATAAACCCTATTTTTGCCTTTAAGATTAAATTTACGTTTTCGCTGCGTTTATGTGCTAAAAACCCTTCAATGGCATCAGAGCTACTTGCGAAAAGTTTTTAATTCGTTTACGTGTTTAACTGTTTTCGATATATGAGCATGTACGTGATTCACCATGATTTGATGTTGATATGATATGCTTATATATGTATGGTTTTGAATATATGATATTCATGTGAGTTGTATAATCATAAGATGATTATGTAATCTGTATATATACTGATATATACATGATTTATGTTTGTTCTAATTATGAGAATCATATTAGATACGGATTCTGAATTGGCTGCTGCAGATTTGCTGAAATCTGGGTCTGGTGTCCGATTTACGCAAATGAATACCCTATTCCATAGGTAAACGAGCGTCTGAATAAAACTGATAGCTGTAGCTATCAACGACTCGTCTGTAAGGTGTTTGACATTGTTTACTGCCCGTAAACAGTGATTCTTTTTTTCTGATTTGATTCTGATTTGATTCTGATTTTTCTGATTTTTGTCATATTTTCTTTTTATGATTAGATCATGGATAATATGATATGTTAAGTTCAGATTATGTGTTTTAACATGCTTTTATGTGTTGTATGAGCATGATGGATGGTTATGGCCTTTCGACCTTAGTGTAATGGTTTTGGTTTTGGTTTTAAATACGACTTGCATGTCATCAATCTTTGTAATCATAAATCTCGAATGTAAATCGAGTTATTCTTGTAAGTTCATTATATTATTTTTACTTTCAATAATGTAATGTAATTGAAGACTCAAGAAGGCTATCCAATGGAGGTGATACAAAGAAGAAGACGAGGTATACAAGAAGTCTAAACAAAGAAGAAGACTTATATAATAAGTAGTTATATTTATTTCCATCACCATATTAGATTGACCTTGATCTTTATCATGAGCTTGATAAAGATCACATAGGATGGGGCCATAACCAAACACATTTACTTTATTGCACTTTACATTTACTTATTTATTTAATTTTATATATGAGATATATGCCTATGTTTACTATGCGATGATAGATTTAGGTGAACTTAAATCAATATAAGGCGTGCTCTAGAAAATCTAGAATAGGAATCGTTTCTTACCTTAATAATAAATATTATGAATACGATCATGAGATTTTTGTGTTCATGAAACACGTAATTGAATATGAATTTTCAATATTGAGAGAAAGGATGATTCTGTCAACAACAGATTTCTATCTGTAAGAAAGGGTTATTAAGTGACGCCTCTTGACAATGCTCCACCCAATCTGGGAATCATATGATTATCGATTATTGATTTGAAATATTTAATTTAAAAGGAAGAATCTCTTTATAATATGATTATGATTGTAACGTGATATAATCCCTCTAAAATTAAATAATATCAAGTAGTAATTGGCCAATGACACAACGGGCTTGTGTCGGTCATAGCCTTCCAACATGGTAGAAAGTGGTTCTTATTTTTAAATCATTGTCGTTTCGTGCTACAGCCGAGGGCTTTGATTTCGAAATAAGAAATACTTGTCTATTATATAGAGATGTGTACATTGAATTAGAATTTAAAGGTCGATACGTGATACAGCCGTGGGCCGTTGGAGACTGATTCAATTGTACGAAATGTTGGGTTAGACTTGACTTAGAATATTGAGTTTGTCGTGCCACAGTCGTGACTCAATTATTCAAGAGGCTAAACTTATATTAGGGAATAACATAAGATGTAATTGACAAGAGTTGTCTGCCTATTGAACATCACATGACGTTTCGTGCCACAGCCGAGGTTGTGTGATAGAATGTAGGATCCCTATTCCCACTAGCATTATGAATGCTTAATTTTCACTTAGGGGGTTGAATAAATTAGATAAACTAGTGGGATACACTCATGAATAAAGACCCGATTCATATAGTGTTTTGAAATGAAATTGAATATTTGCTAAGTGTTGTTATGTGTTCATCATTTACAAATTTACTAAATTCGTTATGTCTTCTGCACTATCACTCCGGAGTATACTAGATGCTCACAAGTTGACTGGTCCTAATTTTGCTGACTGGCTTCGAAACTTGAGAATTGTTCTCAGGGTTGAGAAGCTGGAATATGTGCTTGACTCACCTAAGCCTACTGAACCTGCTAGCGATGCACATAATGATGAACATGTTGTGTATCGTAAGTGGATAGATGATGTAAATGTTGCTCAATGCATCATGCTAGCTTTCTTGAACATTGAGCTACAGAAGCAACATGAGCATATAGATGCTCAAACTGTCCTTATATATCTACAAGAGTTGTATGATGTGGCAGGGAGGACAGCTCGATATGAGATATCGAAGGAACTGTTTGGTTGTAGGATGTCTGAGGGATCATCTGTGAATGGCCATGTACTTAAGATGATCAATTTGGTTGAACGTCTTGGACAACTTGGTTTTCCTATGTTGGATGTGGATGGTTTTTCATTTATTATTAAGATTAATGAATGTTCTATCCTTAGAGATAATAGTCTTTTTGGACGTGGCATTTTAAATAATGGCCTGTATGTATGTGACGTAGACCATGATTTACTTCAGATTGAACAAACTAATAAAAGAAAACGAGATGATGAAAATCTGACCTATTTATGGCACTATAGGCTAGGTCATATTAGTGAAAATAGACTGCGGACATTGCATAAGGAAGGGTTACTTGACCCCTTTGATTTTGAATCATATCCTACATGTGAGTCTTGTCTATTGGGTAAAATGACCAAATCTCCATTTAGTGGACATGGAGAGAGGGCTGCAGATTTGCTAGGATTGGTGTAACACCCCCAAATCCGGGGTCGGGGATCCGGGTTGTCATGAGTTCCATTTCCCTTAATAACACCCAATCTTAATAAATAATCAACTACTCTGTACGGTGACCCCACAATAAACACACACACCACAAGTTATAGTCTCAGAGATGAACACTCAAAAATAACACAAGTCCTTATATTCCACAATTATAAACCGTTACACCTTAAAAAGGTTCTGAATAAATTTACATATTCCTTGCCATTATTACAATTCATATTATACATAAGTCTGGTTCATCAATAGTTGAAAACCTAGCCTATTGGTAGCTCCTACCTCAGCTACGGCGGCATCAATGCTTCTAGAAGACTGCGGAACGTTTTCTAACCGCTTGCGAATCGGGAGCTTGGTCCTGTTCATCTTTTCTATCTGTTGTTGTGTGATGAAAGAAGAAAGCAAGGGCGAGCAGCAAGCCCACCAAAATAATATGTATAATGATTAACAATATATGAGCCTTCTCATAGTACTCATGAAAGTCTTGGTCAAAAGAAATGAACCAAGTTTGATATCTTAATGCGATGAAGTCGCAAAATATTCAGTATATATACATATATACTTTTCAAAATCTTGGAAGTCCTCTTCCATGCATAATATACACAGAGTTCCAGTTTATAACTGTATAAAAATATCGTTGCAAGGTGATCTCATATATCTTCCCTTGTCTCAACGTTTTTCTGAAAATCTTTGATATGCATAAGATAATCATTAACTAGATATAAGTTGAAAATATGAAGTTACAAGATACCCCAATATACTTATATCTTTTCCAAATATTACTTGAACTACCACCGTTCAAGTTATAATCAGTTCAAAAGTTCATCACATAGATGAGACTACAAGACAAGATTTGAATAGATTCAATCTTTGAATATCATTATAAATAATGAAGTTACGAGATACTTCATTAAATCCCGATATATATATACACCTATATATATACATTTCATACACTCCTTGAAAACCTCTGTTATGAAAATTATAAACAGATTTGCAATATCCAATGAATTTGGAAAGGAGAAAACCTTGGCATAAACCTGATATCTTGCTGATCAGGCAAAGATACCAATAAGTAACCTTTTCTACTAGTAGATGGACGAATTCCCCACTGGTCATCACCCTGGCCGCAATAGGACCTTATGCTGGACTGCCACTCAGCCACTTACGCATTTGATGGACTCCCACTGAGCCACTTACACTTTCATGGACGCCCACTGAGCCCATGTTGCTTATGCCGACTCAAATAGATGAACTTACTTCCCGAACGATGGACAAGTAATCAAGATGTTTTCTCAAAACAGCAACCTCGTTGCGAATGTAAAATACACCACTGAGGCGGATCCCTCAAGTTTTGAACGAGTATTTAAATCCCCTTTAAAAGGAAGATCTTAAATATAAAAATGAGTTTTGGGATCCGCTCTAACTTTTAAAAATCATTTTGAAGACTCGAAAACACTTTAAAGAGTGTTTGAAGTAATGCTGATTTAATGAAATAAATCAGTCCCAATATATTAGAAAATATCTGAATATTATTATTTAAATAATATTCCCATAAAGAATAATCTTTATAAAAATAATTGAAGTAGAAGTTTTAAAACTTATACTTGAAATGAGTATTAAATAACCAAAGATATACTTATACGAAAGTACTATCTTTATTTGAATAATCAAAGATAAGTTTGATTATCGACACCTTATTCTTTAATAAAATAAAGAATATATCTCAGCAAATAATCGGAGTCATAGATCCTAAAATGAATATTCAAATAATATTCATTAAATAATATAAACTGAGTCATAAGCCCTCGAATGAATATTCAAATAATATTCAATAAATAATATAAAGGAGTCATAAGCCCTCGAATGAATATTTAAATAATAAAATAAAAGGAGTCATAAGTCCTCGAATGAATATTCAAAATAATATTCATTGAATAAAATAAAGAAGTCATAAGCCCTCGAATGAATATTCAAAATAATATTCATTTAATAAAATAAAGTTATCGAATAAACCTTATTCGATTAATAGTTTTAAAAACTATATCAATATATATATAAATATATATTATACTCGGGAGCCTCGCCTCCCGGTTTTAAAAAAAGTTCACCTTTTGATCCCCTGTACTAAGGGTATACGCAAATACCGCTTATCTCTAGCATAGGTATTATGCAACGAATAATCATTTAAACCAACAGATATATAAATCAAGAATACGAAACAGGCATGCATATATACCATATCACATGCTACAATATATCGCAAGAATTTGCTAATAACAAATATGCATTTATCACAAGATCATGCATATACACATATACATCACAACAACAGTATAACGGGTAGAAAACTTGCCTGAGCGACTGGGGGTTACAAATGGCTCGGGACGAGTCTGGTAACCTATAAACAACATATAAGTTGGAATTAAACCGAAGTCACTTGTAAATCTATACTTTAACCAAATTAGACTCTAACGCTCGCTTTGCGCTTACTGATTCTCTTAAGTCGCTCGAGTACCCTCGGCTCCACCATTTTTAATAAATTAACGATTACGAGTTTTAAGGCGATTCATTCGCGAGTGTCTTACCAACTGCCTATTACACTTTACATAAATGTTTCATACTCCAATTAGTCCTTTAAGGTCTTTAACCTATGTTTCAAAGTAAGGCGAGGGGTAATATTTCGTTCGCGAAACGTTGTTACTTAAAACGGCCGTTTCTCCTAAACCGTAAATCGGAATTAAACGAACCACATATCAAAACGAAGCTCGTAACATGAACTATCTAAACATGGCAATGGTCAAAACCTAACAGGGAGTTCTCGGGTACTAATGTTATGAACAAAAGCAGTCTAAAGTAAATCGGACATTACGACGACTATGTTTACGTGATTTCCAAATTTTTTTACCATTCCAAATCATATCAATCCAACTACCAATCAACAAAAACTCAAGATACACATCAATGCTACTGATTTCAGTCATAATAAGCTCAAGGATCTCAATCCAATCATATATTATAACATCTCCAAATTCAACTAAACTACTTAACAATTAAGCTCGAATCATGCTTATCATTCAAATTACTACTCATCCATCCAAACCATCTCCAAACTTCAACATTAAAACTTATTACTAAAGGGTGTGAAGATTTATACCTTTCTTGGAGGGTGGAAAGTTACTAGGAAGCCTTATGGAGCCTCCTACAAGCTTGATCTTTTCAAAGAAATCAAGAACACAAAGTTAGGCTTTGAAGTTTCTAAAAGTCCGATTTAAAGAACTGTAAAAATGAGGGTCTTACCTTGCTTATTTGGAAGAGACTTGTGAACAAGAGTTGTAGGCCATCTCAATACCTTTTCAACGAGCTATAGAACACAACATTTGAGTGAGTATTGAAGGAGATATGGCAGTTTGAAGTTGCTGGGTTTGTTTTAGCCGAGAGCTTTCTTCTTGAAATGGGAAAGTCAACTTTCAATTTGTATTTGTGTTATGATATTTGTTGGTTGGTTGCTTCCTTTTGTCTTGGAATTAAATTAAATTTTTACTATGATGAAAAATGTGTGGCTCACAATCAACCAACCAATCCTTCCCACTTGTCATGCTTAGGTCATCAAGCTTAGGTCATCAAGCTTAGGTCATCTTGTTACACTTGTCTTCTTCTTGTTGGTTTGATGACATCATCATCCCTAACCTCCTTGATTAACTCCTAATTGCTTGCCTAATGACCGTTGATCTGTTATACGGTTCGCTTAACTTTCGTTCTCGTTTATCGTTTGAGGAATCATATCCGGGATCTTATCACTTGGGTTCCCCTAAACCTTTCTCAATATTTTATATTCCTTTTTATGATCCCCTCTTAAAATCCTTGAATTTAAATCCTATTTATCCTGTTACCTTATACTCACTTCTTTCTGTATCTGGTGGATTTCTGAGAAAAATCAAAGTGTTCGGAATTGGATTCTGACGATCTTTACATACACTTATATACCATATAGAGTACTAATAAAATCTCAGAATATCAATAACAGAACCCCTACATAGTGTGGCATGAAAAGTTTTCTTATTCAGCATAATCAGCAAAATCACTATTCATAAGGGTTTCAAAAATTCCAAAAATTGGGGTTATTACAGTCTCCCCTCCTTAAAAGGATTCCGTCCCGGAATCAGATAGAAAATGAATAGGGATACTTTCTTAGCATTACAATTTCTAACTCTCAAGTAAATTTTCCCACATTGTGGTTCTTCCATCAAACTCTGAATAGTTTGATAACCCTTCTCCTAAGCACTTGTTCCTTTTTCAATCTATAACCCTTCCTGGTTGCTCCATATAGGTTACGTATGGTTGCATGTCTATGCGCTCATATGCCCCTATTTATCTGGCATCCGAATTACACTTCCTTAACATTGATACGTGAAACACGTTATGACTTGCTACATGTTCTGGGGTAAGGCTAGCTCATATGCTAACTTCCCAATACTTCTTAATATATCCAAGGGTCCGACAAATTGTGGACTTAGCTTTCCTTTCTTTCCGAATCTCATCAATCCTTTCCAAGGGTTTCCAAGGGGATACCTTTAACAACACTAGGTCCCCTACTTCCTATTCTTTGTCCTTTCGTGTCAAATCAACATACTTCTTATGTCCATCTTGTGTTACTACCAGCCGTCCTCTGATTAGATCTATTATATCCTTGGTCCTTTGGACTACTGCGGGTCCGAGCATCTTGCGCTCTACAACTTCATCCTAACATAAGGGAGATCGGCATTGTCTTCGCTCAAGGATCTCATAAGGCGACAACTCGATAATGACATAAGATCTATTGTCGTAAGAAAACTTAATCCGTGTTAAGTGATCATTCCAATTTCTTTCAAGTCTATTGCACAGACTCTCATTATAGCTTTTAGCATCAGAGCTTTTGCTTCTCAATACCCATTCTTTTCCAGTTCGTAGTCGCTACTACCTTCCGTTCCTAATATTATACTGGTTAAACTTTTGCTCGTTAGCGTTCTATAACCTTTTAATAACCTCATCAACCTTAGTATCACGAATGTGTTTCCATTCCGCATACCACCACAACTTTACTACTCCTTTTTCAGCTGTTTTTATCTTCGAAAGCTTAGTCCTTCATATAGAAGTAAAAGAATTTATTGAGAGATCACTATGATCATGAACACTTGTTACATTGCATAGTTAGTACAGAAGGTGGCCAGCCTTTAGTACTTGACAAGCAATTAAACAATATATGGTATCCTACTCGGCTTCTATCACACAGATAGATAGTCATTCGACAATACCTCCCCTTCTGGAAGGGTTGTTCTTCTCAGCTTATATGAAATGAAAAGAAGAGAAAAGAACGAATTGAAGAGAATTTTATATGTGAAAAAAAAATTTACTGCCACCAAATATCTGGCTTGGAACCTACCTCTGAACTATAGAGGTTTGATATAGGAGAACAAAACATATGTGTATTTATATCAACATCAAGTATTATAGCATCGCATTTTACATGCTTAAATATTTACTATTCCATCCATCATTCTATGGACCCATGCTCTTGCTTGAGCTTATACACAATCACCTTTGAAACTCCCTCGACATCGAAAATCGAATCTGGGTTTTCATTCTAGACATCACCGTTACTAGAATTCTATGCTTGCACTGCAACCTTCCTCGTATAGTAATACGACTCTCTATTGATAAGAAGGAATAAGTATTCAATAGGTAGATAATCGACTTAATTAGTCTATCAATGATAACTTATACATCACCACAACCCGATTAGTGGTACTTAATCTCAACATCCATTCCAATACAACTCTTACGGTTGTAATTAATTGGCTCATTACCCGCAGAATCATTCCTGCACTACTAGGTTCCATCGTTGACCTACTGTAGTCATTCATTTTCCATGAAGTCTTAATAGCTAACCATACGGAGTCCATACATCTCGTATCGAATTCTTCTAAGGAGGTAACATGATCACCGTTCATGATTCATGAAGAACACTCCTGAACTTGACGTACATATGACATGAAGCAGATAAAATTGCAGAAGAGTTTCAATGAAAGCAACGATAGCAGGTTAATACCATTATTAACCATATGTCTTTATTAGGAGACATAAAGCTCAAAGGTTCATTTAGTCCTTTCGTAACATGGTCCTGGCTTATCTTAAGATATGACCCTCTAAGATAGATAGCCCGCTCACGGTGATTACAAAAATTAATCTTTACCCAACTACTATCACGGTTGAGTATCGCACAATCATCAGAAGGAATGTCAATCTTCCACACCATAATACAACCTTCACAGCCTTAACCATTATCACTATATTCCTCTGGCACGAGCGCCTATAATTGTCCTCTTACACTTAAAGTGTTGGCCACCTCTTTGGCCTTTCTTGATAGTAATATTTCCTTACAATCAATGTCATTTTAACCACCTTCACTAAATTTTCTACCTCATTTCCAATCACTGCTTGTGTGAAGATGTTTTCCTTAAAATCTGATGAGTAAAAAAAAATATCACCATTTTTCCATAAGTTATTGCCTCAGTCTTTAGAGGTTAATCACTGTCATGACTGACTCTCAATCATACTTAGAACATCTTTTATCCTAGGCCCTAATTGCCCTGAACAATTTTGACCTTTACTGGTTCGATCCATACTTTCTCGTGGTTTAACACGTGCCCCACTTGGCATCATTATAATTACGTCATATTTCCTTTATCAACATTTTTATTCTTGAGAATTTTGAATATTACCTTTCTCCTTGTAAAACCTCTAAGGTTATCCTCGAATCGTTCCTCCTGTATTCCCTAGATACAGGGCATATCAAGATACCATTTATTAATACCAGAATCATTGTCTATATACTTCTGAAAAATTTCTCCACTGATTCTTAAAGGTTGTTATTACCTTAATCCTTTCCAATTCATACTGTCAAAACTCACACTATCCCTATTAAGGGTGAAATTCCAACCTTTATGCATTCCCCGAGGATTCATTTTAAGTTACCGATGTTCTATCCTTAATTCCACCTTTAAAAGGTACATGCATCCTTTCATGGATAAATCAAGTCATATATCCCTGATAAGGGTATCTTATTCAATCATTCCCACCTCGATAGTATATGCCTAATTTCACAATAACATCTGTATTCAAAATGAGGTCAATCAATATGGCCTCCAAAAGATAAGAACGGTTATCCGCTTTTCTTGCCTGATTCAGTAATGATAACAGGGATGTTCTAGAAGATGTTTGTCGTGTTCAACGTGAACCTTTTAGTTCTAACTACTCATTTACCTCTTTTATTTATCTCAACAGTCATCTCAATGTTGGGATATCTTTCATACCTGGCGTCTCCCTTTCTGGGTATCATGCCCCCGGTCTTACACTTCACATTCTTGAAGGTCACTTCCTTCATCCAATTTTCCTAATTTCTTACTTTCTTGTCTCCTCAGTCCATCCGTGTTTCCTTATTAATCAATCGATCTATCTCAAATTTTCATCGAATACTGTCAACTTCAAGGGAATTAACTTTACATATCGCTTACGCCTTCAAACCTTGAATTTATCTCATGATCAGTCACCACCGCACTGATGATGACACACTTCTCTATTTTTATTGCAAGGGTTTCTTAGGGTTTCCCATACCTAACTCCCTTATCACTTCTCAACTCTATTTCCTTTATATCCCTTTATACTCCTTCCCTTTTCAGTCTTTTATTTTCGTTTCCATTACAACAATTACATGAACCAACACAACATAAGCATTGATTTCAAACATCCCGTTATTCTGGATTCATGTCCTCAGAACGAATCTTGACAACTTTTACAACTTAGATTCATAATTCATCATAGTCGTCCGCTTTTGTTCTGGCTCTAAATCTTTTACACTACCTCCATAACCTTGGGAAGTACTTTCCCGAAAACAATTGTCTGAACTTTAATCAGTTTATTATAACCTCTGGCTCCGTGCCTTTCTTGGCCTTTCACCAACGGGTGGCCTCTCTCTTACGGGGGTAAGTGACAAAAACAGTCTTTTGTGCTTCGTCAATCATTTAGAATCTCAAATAATTCCTATATTTCCTTTAGCCAGGCTCTTGCCTCGACTGGGTCAAACTGTTCCTTGGAACTCTGAGAGCTTAGCGACTTAAAGGTCATGAAAGGATTTCCTACCGCATTGTTTCCTCAAGGTAGTGGTTGGGAATAAAAGTATAAGTTCTGTTTAGACAGGTCCATGAATTTCCATATAGGAGTACCGTCTCGGGTCTCCTTATCTTGCTCGACTTCTATTTTCTCAGTATGAAATGTTTCATCCTTCTCCCATACTTGGGGTTATCTTATACGTTAAAATCCTCATTTTCCACTTCATTATGTTATGGGTTCCTTCTATCTTGATGGCGTCCTCCCTGACTATCACATTCAGGGTTTGCCCTAAATTTTATTCCTTGAACTATGACTTTCATCTAGGATCTCATCTTTAAGCTCTTAAACATTTGGAACCCAAATTCTATAGGAATACCTCATTATTCCTTTATCATCTTTCTCGATATTAATCTCATATCTATTTATTGGCTCTCTGCCTTCATTCATCACTTTTTCTGGCACATTATATTCTTTTCCAATAATTCGGTCTGTCTTGCAATCTCAAACAGCTTTTCGGTACCGGCTCCGGTTACCTTCACTTCTATTTCCATTTTCTCAAAATCTCTTATAAACTCTCTCAAAGACATTATTATCTTGAGTCTCTCCTTTTTACTAAGGGCATCAGCCACCACATTGGCTTTCCCCGAATGATAAAGAATCTCATAATCGTAATCCTTGATTAGCTCTAACCACCTCATTTGGCACATGTTGAGCTCTTTCTGCGTGAAAATGCACTAGAGCACTTATGGCTTGTGTAAATCTCGTACTTCTCTCCATACAAGTAGTGCCTCCAATATTTAGGGCAAAACTATTACCACGAGTCCAAGCTCATGGGTGTGGATATCGAATTTTATATTCCCTTAATTGTCTTGATGCGTACGCGATTAACTTGTTGTGCTATATAAGAAGCACCCTAATTCCTTATGCGAAGCGTCACTACACATCACAAAATCTCCTTTTCCATCCGGCAACGCCATCATAGGGGTCGTCACCAATCTTTGCTTCACTTCTTGAAAGTTGTTCTCGTATTTCTCTGTCCATTCAAACTTCTCAGTCTTACGAGTAAGCCGCGTTAAAGGGGGCTACTATCTTTACAAACTTGAACGAACCTCCGATAGTGACCGACCAATTCTACCTCTGGTAGTCGACTAACCATGGTCATCAATTCATCAGTGGTCCTTTATTCATTCTTGTCAGGATCCTCTATGGGATCCTCCTCAGCAACTATCCCTTCTAGGACAACATCCTCAACATGAACATCATCCGATCCCGCGTTAGGACGCTCTATCAGATCCATAATCTGATCTCCAATATGTAATAAAACATCATCGCGTTGTTGCTCCTCAACCTCAGGGTTCAGAGTCCCGCTACCATATACGATAACGAACTACGCTTCTATCATGATATTTATAAGGGTTTCCATAAGGGTTTTAACTGTCAGTACTACGTTAGGTAGCCCGACTAGGAACTTGGCAAGAGTTCTTATTATCTTAGTGAACTTATTATCTTAACGTCACATCATCTCTGAGGTTTATAACGCTTAGCTCTGATACCACTTCTGTAACACCCCCAAATCCGGGGTCGGGGATCCGGGTTGTCACGAGTTCCATTTCCCTTAATAACACCCAATCTTAATAAATAATCAACTACTCTGTACGGTGACCCCACAATAAACACACACACCACAAGTTATAGTCTCGGAGATGAACACTCAAAAATAACACAAGTCCTTATATTCCACAATTATAAACCGTTACACCTTAAAAAGGTTCTGAATAAATTTACATATTCCTTGCCATTATTACAATTCATATTATACATAAGTCTGGTTCATCAATAGTTGAAAACCTAGCCTATTGGTAGCTCCTACCTCAGCTACGGCGGCATCAACGCTTACAGAAGACTGCGGAACGTTTTCTAACCGCTTGCGAATCGGGAGCTTGGTCCTGTTCATCTTTTCTATCTGTTGTTGTGTGATGAAAGAAGAAAGCAAGGGTGAGCAGCAAGCCCACCAAAATAATATGTATAATGAGTAACAATATATGAGCCTTCTCATAGTATTCATGAAAGTCTTGGTCAAAAGAAATGAACCAAGTTTGATATCTTAATGCGATGAAGTCGCAAAATATTCAGTATATATACATATATACTTTTCAAAATCTTGGAAGTCCTCTTCCATGCATAATATACACAGAGTTCCAGTTTATAACTGTATAAAAATATCGTTGCAAGGTGATCTCATATATCTACCCTTGTCTCAACGTTTTTCTGAAAATCTTTGATATGCATAAGATAATCATTAACTAGATATAAGTTGAAAATATGAAGTTACAAGATACCCCAATATACTTATATCTTTTCCAAATATTACTTAAACTACCACCGTTCAAGTTATAATCAGTTCAAAAGTTCATCACATAGATGAGACTACAAGACAAGATTTGAATAGATTCAATCTTTGAATATCATTATAAATAATGAAGTTACGAGATACTTCATTAAATCCCGATATATATATACACCTATATATATACATTTCATACACTCCTTGAAAACCTCTGTTATGAAAATTATAAACAGAGTTGCAATATCCAATGAATTTGGAAAGGAGAAAACCTTGGCATAAACCTGATATCTTGCTGATCAGGCAAAGATACCAATAAGTAACCTTTTCTACTAGTAGATGGACGAATTCCCCACTGGTCATCACCCTGGCCGCAATAGGACCTTATGCTGGACTGCCACTCAGCCACTTACGCATTTGATGGACTCCCACTGAGCCACTTACACTTTCATGGACGCCCACTGAGCCCATGTTGCTTATGCCGACTCAAATAGATGAACTTACTTCTCGAACGATGGGCAAGTAATCAAGATGTTTTCTCAAAACAGCAACCTCGTTGCGAATGTAAAATACACCACTGATCCGGATCCCTCAAGTTTTGAACGAGTATTTAAATCCCCTTTAAAAGGAAGATCTTAAATATAAAAATGAGTTTTGGGATCCGCTCTAACTTTTAAAAATCATTTTGAAGACTCGAAAACACTTTAAAGAGTGTTTGGAGTAATGCTGATTTAATGAAATAAATCAGTCCCAATATATTAGAAAATATCTGAATATTATTATTTAAATAATATTCCCATAAAGAATAATCTTTATAAAAATAATTGAAGTAGAAGTTTTAAAACTTATACTTGAAATGAGTATTAAATAACCAAAGATATACTTATACGAAAGTACTATCTTTATTTGAATAATCAAAGATAAGTTTGATTATCGACACCTTATTCTTTAATAAAATAAAGAATATATCTCAGCAAATAATCGGAGTCATAGATCCTCAAATGAATATTCAAATAATATTCATTAAATAATATAAACTGAGTTATAAGCCCTCGAATGAATATTCAAATAATATTCAATAAATAATATAAAGGAGTCATAAGCCCTCGAATGAATATTCAAATAAGAAAATAAAAGGAGTCATAAGTCCTCGAATGAATATTCAAAATAATATTCATTTAATAAAATAAAGAAGTCATAAGCCCTCGAATGAATATTCAAAATAATATTCATTTAATAAAATAAAGTTATCGAATAAACCTTATTCGATTAATAGTTTTAAAAACTATATCAATATATATATAAATATATATTATACTCGGGAGCCTCGCCTCCCGGTTTTAGAAAAAGTTCACCTTTTGATCCCCTGTACTAAGGGTATACGCAAATACCGCTTATCTCTAGCATAGGTATTATGCAACGAATAAGCATTTGAACCAACAGATATATAAATCAAGAATACGAAACAGGCATGCATATATACCATATCACATGCTACAATATATCGCAAGAATTTGCTAATAACAAATATGCATTTATCACAAGATCATGCATATACACATATACATCACAACAACAGTATAACGGGTAGAAAACTTGCCTGAGCGAATGGGGGTTACAAATGGCTCGGGACGAGTCTGGTAACCTATAAACAACATATAAGTTGGAATTAAACCGAAGTCACTTGTAAATCTATACTTTAACCAAATTAGACTCTAACGCTCGCTTTGCGCTTACTGATTCTCTTAAGTCGCTCGAGTACCCTCGGCTCCACCATTTTTAATAAATTAACCATTACGAGTTTTAAGGCGATTCATTCGCGAGTGTCTTACCAACTGCCTATTACACTTTACATAAATGTTTCATACTCCAATTAGTCCTTTAAGGTCTTTAACCTATGTTTCAAAGTAAGGCGAGGGGTAATGTTTCGTTCGCAAAACGTTGTTACTTAAAACGGCCGTTTCTCCTAAACCGTAAATTGGAATTAAACGAACTACATATCAAAACGAAGCTCGTAACATGAACTATCTAAACATGGAAATGGTCAAAACCTAGCAGGGAGTTCTCGGGTCCTAATGTTATGAAAAAAAGCAATCTAAAGTAAATCGGACATTACGACGGCTATGTTTACGCGATTTCCAAATTTTTTTACCATTCCAAATCATATCAATCCAACTACCAATCAACAACAACTCAAGATACACATCAATGCTACTGATTTCAGTCATAATAAGCTCAAGGATCTCAATCCAATCATATATTATAACATCTCCAAATTCAACTAAACTACTTAACAATTAAGCTCGAATCATGCTTATCATTCAAATTACTACTCATCCATCCAAACCATCTCCAAACTTCAACATTCAAACTTATTACTAAAGGGTGTGAAGATTTATACCTTTCTTAGAGGGTGGAAAGTTACTAGGAAGCCTTATGGAGCCTCCTACAAGCTTGATCTTTCCAAAGAAATCAAGAACACAAAGTTAGGCTTTAAAGTTTCTAAAAGTCCGATTTAAAGAACTGTAAAAATGAGGGTCTTACCTTGCTTATTTGGAAGAGACTTGTGAACAAGAGTTGTAGGCCATCTCAATACCTTTCCAACGAGCTATAGAACACAACATTTGAGTGAGTATTGAAGGAGATATGGTAGTTTGAAGTTGCTGGGTTTGTTTTAGCCGAGAGCTTTCTTCTTGAAATGGGAAAGTCAACTTTCAATTTGTATTTGTGTTATGATATTTGTTGGTTGGTTGCTTCCTTTTGTCTTGGAATTAAATTAAATTTTTACCATGGTGAAAAATGTGTGGCTCACAATCAACCAACCAATCCTTCGCACTTGTCATGCTTAGGTCATCAAGCTTAGGTCATCTTGTTACACTTGTCTTCTTCTTGTTGGTTTGATGACATCATCATCCCTAACCTCCTTAATTAACTCCTAATTGCTTGCCTAATGACCGTTGATCTGTTATACGGTTCGCTTAACTTTCGTTCTCGTTTATCGTTTGAGGAATCATATCCGGGATCTTATCACTTGGGTTCCCCTAAACCTTCCTCAATATTTTATATTCCTTTTTATGATCCCCTCTTAAAATCCTTGAATTTAAATCCTATTTATCCTGTTACCTTATACTCACTTCTTTCTGTATCTGGTGGATTTCTAGGAAAAATCAAAGTGTTCGGAATTGGATTCTGACGATCTTTACATACACTTATATACCATATAGAATACTAATAAAATCTCAGAATATCAATAACAGAACCCCTACATAGTGTGGCATTAAAAGTTTTCTTATTCAGCATAATCAACAAAATCACTATTCATAAGGGTTTCAAAAATTCCAAAAATTGGGGTTATTATAATTGGTACATACAGATGTATGTGGACCAATGTCTACGCAAGCCATGGGTGGCTTTTCGTACTTCATTACTTTCATAGATGATAGATCTAGATTCGGATATGTGTATTTGATGAAACACAAGTCAGAAGCCTTTGAAAAGTTCAAAGAATATAAACATGAAATGGAGAAACAAACCAAACACAGTATTATAACTCTTCGATCAGATCGAGGTGGTGAATACTTGAATGGAGAGTTTCTAGATTATCTCAAAGAAAATGGTATAGTCTCCTAGTGGACTCCTCCATATACTCCACAGTTAAATGGGGTATCTGAAAGGAGAAATCGAACTTTGTTAGACATGGTTCGGTCCATGATGAGCTATGCGAATCTTCCAGTATTCCTATGGGGTAATGCATTGGAAACCTCAGCATATTTACTGAATAAGGTGCCTTCCAAATCTGTTCCTCAAACACCATATGAGATATGGAAAGATAGGAAACCGAGTCTTAAACACGTTAAGATTTGGGGATGTCCAGCTTATGTCAAGAAAGTTGACCCAGATAAGCTGGAATCTCGATCCGTAAAATGTAATTTTGTGGGATATCCTAAAGAGACTTTGGGGTATTACTTTTACACCGATCATCGGTGTTTGTCTCCAGACATGCTACCTTCTTGGAAAAGGAGTTTATCCTTAAAGGAAACAGTGGGAGCAAAATTGAACTTGATGAAGTTCAAGAAGTACAAACTACTACGGATCAAGTGGAAACACCTGTTCAGACTGAACAACCTTCTGTGGAACATCCCATTCGTAGGACAGGGAGAGTGTCTCGCCAACCTGAGAGGTATTATGGCCTTGTCATTGAGAATGACAATGAGTTGTCAATCATTGATGATGACGACCCTGTGACCTATAATGAGGCTATGAGTAGTGTTGACTCAGAGAAATGGCATAGTGCCATAAAATCTGAAATGGAATCTATGTATACCAACCAAGTATAGACTCTGGTTGAGGCGCCTGAAGGTGTTAAGCCTATTGGGTGCAAGTGGGTATACAAAAGAAAGATTGGAGCAGATGGGCAGGTGGAGACCTATAAGGCCAGGCTCATGGCAAAAGGATTCAGACAAAGGCAAGGGATTACTTTGATGAAACTTTTTTGCCTGTAGCCCTGTTAAAATCAATTCGGATTTTGCTTGCGATTGCTGCTTACTACGACTATGAGATCTGGCAAATGGACGTGAAAACGGCCTTCCTCAATGGAAAACTTGAAGAGGAAGTGTATATGACACAGCCAGAGGGTTTTCTTTCCAAGGGAAATGAACACCTAGTGTGTAAGCTGCTGCGAACCATATATGGTTTAAAGCAAGCTTCTAGTAGATGGAACATCAATTTTGATGAGACAATCAAAGAGTTTGGTTTTATCAAAAATATAGATGAACCATGTGTCTACAAAAAGGCTAGTGGGAGCGCGGTAACATTTCTTGTATTATATTGAAAGAGGAGACGTCAAGAGAGTTGACACACATAACAACGTAGCAGACCCACTCACAAAGCCACTTTCTCAAAGTCACTTTGATCGTCATAAAGACAATATGGGTATTAGATACCAGAGTGATTGGCTTTAGTACAAGTGGGAGATTGAAAGAGACATATCCTAAGTCCAATCATGTATAATGATTTAGGAATAACTTTTATGTAATCTGTTTTGATTTCATTGATATTAATAAAAGTCTTGTTTTGGTTTTATTGCGGGCTTTATCTATTTAAGTGTTTAAATAAGATATACCACAGTTTAGAGTAAAGCTTTTTATGGATTGTGATGAGATCATAATAATGAGACCTAAAAGATGATAACTCTAAACTTAAATAGTTCCTGGTCGTAGGATTACTAACTGGTAATTAATAATCCGCAAAGATCGGTACATAATATGCTTGCTTCATTATGAAGGATGTCTGTTCTCATAGACCTTTGTGTGGTGACACTATAGCTAGTATGTAGGTGCTTATTATAGAATAAGTTCACTGACCATGACTCACACAGCTGAACAACTGATGGAGTTCACTCACGTGTCAGCAGTTGTTCACATAGTGATAGTTGTACAAGTATCCTTAGACTTGAGGTCATCATAGTCATCTTGTGTACACTGAACCATGCTTTGGTTTAGTTCTTAGTCTCCAGGGACAATTATAAGGTCTCTACTGGGTATAGGAATTTGTACACGAAGATAGTGTATGATCAATAAAGGATCTACCCCTTCCAGTGAAGGAAGAGAATGTTCAATGCTGATCCACTTATGCTAGTTCAGGAATCTCTGGCCAGAGTGAATGAAATTAGAAAGGAGTTTCTAATTTACATTAAATAGAACTAAGCATAGTGAATGGGAAAGCAAGTGATTAAATAAGATAGGCTTGACACAAGTTCCATGCCTTGTATTTAATCGTGACATTGCAGGGTAGAAGGAATTGATTGTACGGTAACTACTCACTGAATAGGTTCTTGGTATTCTAAGCAGTGAATTCGTATTATCCGGATAGTCGCGATATGCTGAGAAGTATCCCTCAGGATGTAGAATAAATATGATTAATTAATTAATCATATTTAATGAATTAGAGAATTTATATAAGTAATGATAAAATAGTTTTATTATTATTTATTTCTACTACCGGCTTAATATTGAACCTACAGGGTCACACCATAAAAGAGAATGATTTAATGGTGGATGAATTAATTAATATTGGCTGATAATTATTTATTTATGAAATAAATAATTAATTGGAAAATTTAATAATTGATTAAATGAGATTTAATTGATTATAAATTAATTAAGAAAAGGTTCTTAATATTATTAATTAAGAATTTAATTTTTGGAAATTAAATTAGTGAGAGAATTATTTCTAAAGAGTTTAGAAAAATGATTAATAATTAAAAGGTGTTTTAATTATTAGTGAGAATAATAAAGGGTGAATAATAATAATATTTTATGGGAAAATTTTCAGCTGAAAATTTTGCCTATAAATATACTATTATAAACCCTATTTTTGCCTCAACCAAAAAGATTTACAAAACCCTAATTCTCTCCATCTCCTCCTCCTTCATTACATCGTTTTCTTGGTGGATACCGGTGGAGTGCTTCACACTTGAGGAGCAGCTGCTAAGGATCTCCGTTCATCGTTCTTGGATCGCTATTAAAGACCTCCATCTTTCCATTAATGTAAAGCTTCTTAAGGTAAACACACTGAACTACGAATTAGATATTATTTTTCGCATGGATCCTGCGGAGGGTTTCATTTTTTTTTTAAGATTAAATTTACGTTTTCGCTGCGTTTATGTGCTAAAAACCCTTCATGGGATCCACACACACACACCTTATTTATAACCTGCTTATAACAATAATAAAGATAATAATAATATGCAGTGACCCTACTTACTAACTACCACGGACCGCAACAGGTTAATGTATGTACACAAGCCACACACACTCACTTATATTACAAACGTCCAAATCCCAACTATTCAAACTTAAAACTGAATATTAAACATCAATACAAACTTTACAAACTTAAACTATCCCAAAAGCTGTCAGCTAGCTTAACTCGATCAACCTGGACCCCTAGCTCTCACACTGGATTGGGGATCCTCGCTACCAATAGGTTCCTTCTTAACTGGAAAAGAACATAAACAAAATCGCACGAATGAGCTAACTAGCTCAGCAAGTCACATTGACAATATTGAGAATAAAATGATCAAGTGAAATGATTTGAGGTATCAAGTGAACAATGAATGATAATTTAGAATTGGATATTATATTTTCATTTTTAAAAACCAAGGTTAGGCTGCTGATCAGTCACGCACTAACCCCGAGTAAGGCACACAACTCTGCTCTAATTACTGGATCCAAGGCACACACTGGCCTAACTTGACCACCAATCTGGCCTAACCACGAATCTGGTCCAAAATTTTATAAAACAATCCAATTCTATCACAATAACAGAATAAACAGTGTAAAACAATAAACAAAATCATAAACAATATTGGATTTCCAACCATGAGATGGTTTCAATCTTCACAAGGGAACAATATGGCAATTTCAAAGAATGGCTATCAGGTGGTGAAAGAATTGGATAACAAAAGAATCAAAGTTTCAAGGTTATAAGGATTTGGTCTTTCAAAGTATAAGGTACAATGGTTTGAATATGTAAGCAATCTTGACTCAGTTTTCGGTATTTAGTTTTTATGTATTTGTGGAGTAGTATCATATATATATGTGGTTCGTATTCGGTTATTCAACAATCAATGGTTCAGAAAGAATAAGGTTTACGGTTCAAAGCTCAATAACTGGAATCAAAATTTAGGGTTTAGTGCTTCAAAGCACTTACAATATAAAACAAAACTATCAGCTATTCACAATATATCTCGAGAAAGTTCAGAACACTTGCCTGATATTAGCTTGTTATACTTCACTAACTTCCAATCACAATCTCCTATTCCTCGACTACTTGCTTCCCTTTCCTATGCCTTGCCTCTTCTATTCACATATCATAAGTATCTATCAATACTCAACTCATATGATTCTATTCGGTATACACTTCTATCTACCCTTCGTTTTACCCAAATTCGATTAACGGATTAAAAGTTATGCTAAAAACTAGTAAACACTGAACATATAGACCGACAGTCAAACAAACAAGTCATATATACACATAGCACGTCAAACAATCAATGAAATTTCATTTATAAGGAAGTCTCGGTTCATAAACAGTCTTTCAGATATTTAATATGATTTTAAAACATTTTTCGGAGTCAAAACGGGTCGTTGGATCAATTTTAAAGCAATAAACAAGGTTCAGTTGGCCAATTATGGCTTCAAAATAATTTTATAAAAATTATCGAGCCTTGAAAACAATTTAAAATAATATTTTAAAGCTCAAAATTATTTTTTAAAATTATTAAATCAATAATAAATAATTAAATCTAATTAAATAATTAATTAAAATCAATTAATAATTAATTAAATCAATTAATCAATTTTCGAATTAATTGACCAATTAACAATTAATTATTAACTAAAATTAATTAACTAATTAATTCAGATTTAGTTTTGAAATAAAAATAATTTTTGGAATTAAAATAATAATTTCTAGAATTTTTAATAATTAAAAATGAATTTTTATAATTAAAATAAATAGGAAATATGATTTTTAAACATTTTTAAAATAGGGATCCAATTTCTGCAAACTCTGAAAACCACAGGGACCTAACTTCATCTTCTTCAAAAATACAGGGGCTAAAGTGCAATTTTTACACCCCTCGCCGGAAAATTCCCCCGCCTCGCCGGAGAACTCGATTTCGGCATCCTCACACCACCATCACCTCCAGATCACAACTACAGCTCACAAGGAACATGTTAGTCCCTTAACAATATAGCAAGAATCACAAAGGGGGGGTTGAATGGAATTCTTGAATCTTTTTCTCGACATAAAAATGTTCAAACTTGAATATAGATATAAGTGTTTTGATTAGCACAATGCGGAATAGAAACTTAATTGAATCAAAACATAAGTAATTAAAAAAAAGAGTCTTTAAAAACTTTCTGGTGGATTTAAACAATTCCACCAGAGATATATATTATATATATCGAGAGAACTCTGTGTTCAAGAATGCTCACAGCTGCTTACAAATTGAACTACTGAGAATACAGGGAAATGCTAATGATTCTGCTTACAAATATTTCTCTGTTTTTGTATCTCAGCTCTTATTTTTCTATTTGCTACATTCTTGGTTTATATATTACCAAGATTACAAAGTCAAAAAGACTGAATAAATATAAAAACTATCAGTCTTAAGCTTTGCTACTTTTCGTCCTCTATTACCCAGTTAATGGGCTTCCACAGTAGATTTGTATACATCTCGACGCCTGTGCCTTGTTGTCACTGTTCAACTGCTGTTTGAATTCTTTATATGATCATCCGTTGGATTTTATGAACATCCGTTGATGGCTTCATTGATCATCCGTCGACTGCTATATTAAACATTCGCTGATAGTCATTTGATCATCCGTTGATGGCTTTGTTAATCATCCGTCGGTAGCTATTTTGGCACTTGACTTCATTTCACTTATGCAGAATTACAAGACATCATTTATATACAATTAATCAACCTATTCTGCATATCTTTAAAGTCAACATGACTTATAGGTTACTACAGAATCTATACAAAGATGTATACAGAACTATGCTACAAACTCATTATCACATAAGCTACTCACTCGATGGATAATAAGTCATCATCCGTCGGGACTATAATGAGTTATCTGTCAGGACTATAATTCTTATCCGTCGAGTGCTACATTATTTCACTAAGTAAAATCTACTTAGATGTTTTGTTTATGAAATCATCAAGTACACAAGATATGCACAACAATCTCCCCCAATTTATGTCTACTGGTATTGTAGCCATAAATTAAGAGATACTTGATGATAACAAAACATCCTAAACATACAACTTTAAAGATAAGTAGATAATACTGAAAGTGCTTCAATTAATCAAAATGTACAAAGTTTGGCTCACAGTCATTTCAAGATGCTCCTCTAGCCTGAGCAGATTTTTCTAGTTTCTTGAAGGTCTGGATCTTCTTCCAAGCTTTCTGTTGTTTTCATCAATCTGATTTTGGAGCTGCCTGTGGAATTCCAGTTCATCAGATTCTGAGAGATCTAGCTTTTCTTGCATTTCCAAGAGAGTCTCATTGCTAGAGATACTCAATTGGTCTTCTAACCTGAAGAATCTTCTCACACCTTTGTCATCCATGAACTCCATCAGCCAGTAGGGCCTTAGATGCACTCTTCTCCCTGTGTATGGGATGATTAGAGTCTTTGGGAGTGCATCTTTATCTCTAATACTCCTTAGTTCTTCAATCTTCTTCAATACTAGTCTTCTTGCAGTTACATTGAACCCAAAGTTCTTCTTGAAGGATGAATAATCTTTAATCAGTACAGCTTGGCTTTCTTGAAGAATCCTGTGAAGTGGCCACTGAACCTCCCTTCCTCCTTTGTACTTGAGCACTAACCTTTCAGGTAGGTTCCCGTATGCATCAATTCCACTCACTTCATCCAGTTCATCCAGATAGAGGTTTAGATCTGAAAATTCTTTGATGTCACACAAGTACAAGTAGTCTCCGTTGTTGACTTTGGGTTGAGCTTTAACTACTGATTTGGATTTGAGAGGTGACAGCTTCACTTTTTTGACTGCCCTTGACTCTGTCCTTTTTGGCTTGCTAAGGATTGGTAAACTGAAGTCAGGAATTGGTATGTTATCCCACTCTATTGGCTCATCCTTGGGCACAATAGGTTCACCATGAATATTCCTGTAGGGATCCACCACCTTTATATCTTCAAATACCACAGAGGGCTTTGATGCTCGAGTTGTAGCTGGTGTGGGTACCTTAGGAAATTGATCTTCCAATTCCTTGTCAACAATATCCAGTTTCCTTTTTGTTCTTCTAGCCAATTCTTTCTTCCTTGGGGATTTCTTCTGTTCTTCAATTTGCTTCCTTGATTCAGTGGCTTCAGAAGGTTGAGAGGGAATTTGTTGAGATGAACTTACAGTCTGTAGCTTGGCTAAGATAGCAATCTGCTCTTTCTTTTGTTTAGCCTTCTTTGCATCTAGAGCAGCTTGTTTCTTTTCCTGCTTTAATCTTGCCTTTTCTTCTCTCTTTGCTTGAGCAAATTGAGGATGTCCAGCTATCACACAAATTTCCTTTCCATTTTTGAATATCTTAGCAATTCTTCTTTTTGAAGCTGAATCAGCTGGATCTTTATAGAAAGCAATTGATCTTGACAGAAGCTTCTTTTCATCAGGCTTGGGTGTTTCAAACACAGTATCCAAGGGGTTCTTTAAGGATGATTTTGAATAATTTACCCTTGGTTTAAGAATCATTTCAGCCTTTAGAGATTTGATGCAGGAAGATTGTCCTCTTTCCAGATAATTCATGCTCATCTCATTCACACTGATTTGCTTGACTTGAGAGTGATGGATGGCTGACTTAACTGGCTCCTTTACAAGTTCAAACTTTTTCTGTATCTCCTCATCAATCTTATCCCAGTTGATCAAACTCAACTTTCCTTTATCAGCAACTTTCAAGTTTGTTGCTGCTGCTTTAATTAGATCTATAGCATCTGCAACTGGTGGCTTGGAGACAGTAATTGAAGGTACAATTACTTTGCTGATTTGAACTTGAAGTTTCTCCCCCTCACTTGGTCCTTTCTCCCCCTTACTTGGTTCTCTCTCCCCCTTTTTGTTATCATCAAGTTGAGGAGTTAGGCCTTGTGCTTTAGCCAGTTGCATGAGAAGATTTGTCTGAGACTGTTGATTTTGAAGAAGGATGGCCACATAATTCTCAATAACTTGAACTCTATCTTCCAGCTTGGCCAGCTTCTTTTCAGAATCCGATTCTCTCCTCAGTCTCAGTAATAGATCCTGCATGGTACCATATGGCATGACTGAATCCAGCTTCTCAGAATTGTAGGTCTTCAAGTCAGCTATATTCTTTTTGATTTCATCTACACTCAGATTCTGTCTGACTTGTTGTAGCTTCATTAGATGTAAAGAATCTAGGTGAGCTTCATTAGATCTCTTTTATTGCATTAGGGTCTCACCCTGGCTCCCCACCCTCACACCCTCACCTTCACCTACTAAGGTGGGACTCCTCTCACTCACTTTTGCCAATCCTGAATAAATGGATTGCTGATTTTCACTCTTTTCCTCTCCTTTTGCCTGGGAGCAACCTAGCCTCTCACTCAATACACTCTCCTCTCTCAGTCCTAAGAGTGACTGTATAACCACTAAATTTTCTGCACTTGAAATAATTGAAGTTTGAAGTTGTGCAGAGATACTCGACGGATAAGTGATATCCATCGAGTGAGTGGTAATGCTATCCGACGGATAACTGCTGTTAAGCTTATCCGTCGGGATACAATCACTACTCGACGGATGAGCAATATCCATCGAGAGAGTAGAAATGAATGAGGTGGGAAGAGAAACTATTGTTGACTCTGTGTTGATTGAAGATATTTGAGGCACAAATGTCATAATAGTATCTGAAAGAATTGGCAAGTGAGCCAACAAATCATCTAAAAGATGATGCTCACTTGCACTAGATTTTGGCTTCCCCAACAGAGTTAAAGAAGGGGAATCAGGAATTGAAGTGTTTATCATATCCACTTCCAGAGAGTTTGTTGGTGAGTATGGTGTATCAGATGCTTCTATAAATAGAGATTTTGGCTGTGACTCCACATTTATTGGAGCCACATCAAACTGAATTTGAGAGAGTGCATAGACTGTGTCTTTAGCACCAGTTTGCACTGTGTGTGTGCCCTGTGCATCCCCATAGGTTTTAGATTTCTTCTTTCTTGTGTAAGTTTGGGGTGAGCTTGTGTCCCTAACCCTTTTGGCCTGTGCTCTTGGCTGAGAGTTTTGTTCAATAACTGCAGCCTTTTGGGAGGATGCAGCTAGAAGTGAGCTTTTATCCTTTTTAAGCACTACAGTTTGTTGGGAAACTGCAGTGTGGCTAGGCTGGGATTCACTCAACTCTCCAACCTTATTCTTGGGTTTTCTTTGATGTTCAACCCTTCCCTCACCTGACTTTCCCTCCTTCACACTCCCCTCTTTTGCTTTTGTGGATTTTTCAACTGGCATCTTTTGAGAGATGCCAGAGGGGGTTTTCTTTGATTTAGATTTGGAAATTGTAGAGGGTTTGGAGGCTTTGGTAGGCAACTGTTTGGTCATTGGCACAGTTGCCATAGCTACTCCTGAAGTCAAAGAAATAGTGGAGGTTGGAATAGTTATAGGGATAGATGAACTTACCTCACTTACCTGAGGTGCCTGCATTACAGGAAAATAGAACATTGGCACATCCCTATGATGGTTGGCTCTGTTCAAATCTGCAATGAGTCTTCTCTCTTGAACCCAACAAGCCAGTTTGTTGTTTGGGTTCTCAAGAACAAAATCTTGACATAGGTGGTTAGCCAATAACATGAAAAATCTAGCATAATACACATTCTTACCTCTTTTAGCTAACTCACCTAGTTTAAAACCTAACTCAAACAAGACAAGGTCACTAAAATTATAAAATTTATCTGTAACTAGCATGTATAGCATGTTAAGCATGGAAATATTCACTGAATCAAAATTACTGACTTTTCCAGAGAAAACTTTAGTAACTACATCACACAAGAAACTCCACTCCTTCCTAAGACCCAATCTCCTAATATCACTTAATTTAGTGGTAGGAAGTGCATAATGCATGGAATTAAGCATATTGATAATATCAGTGTCATTGTGTGGTGAAGTCACATTATTATCAGGAATTTTGAAATATGCTTTTATTACATCACTATTGATACATAACTCATTACCTTTGATGGTTAGAGTGATGGTCTTGTCAGCAGAGTTGTAGATAGCAGTGGTCCATATCTCTTCAACAACTTTACAGAAGATTGTGGGTGAGTCCAACATGGCGTAATTTAGCTTGCAATTCTTCACAAAGTCCATCATCTTGTGATAGTCCTCTGATTGCTGAATACCCTTATTGACCAAAGCAGTTAAGTTGTTCTTCTCATAAATGAACCCAGTTTGAGACATAATCTTTACTACAGGTGCCATTGTTAGAGAGTGAAAGCTTGAAGAGAAAGAGAATATTTGTTTGAGAGAGAATGAAATAAAAGCAGTTGAAATTTGAGAATGATAAAAGAAAACAATTGCTATGAAATAAGCTTTTATACTATCTCAAAAATAACTGATAAAAATAATAAAGTAGAGTAAATTAACCAATAGAAATTGCCTAAAATAGCCGTTTAAAAGTAAACTGTAAAAATTCCACCCATTATCCGTCGTGTAATGCTTATAAACTGTAAGTATACTCGATGGATAATGTTCGGGGAATTAACGGCTGAGATTTAGACAATTCGACAGATGAGGATAAATTGATA